>NW_006383015.1:3736652-3744322 GCF_000327345.1 Myotis davidii | reverse complement strand
TTTATTTTTGTCAGGTGGTGGTGATCTTCGCTTTGAAGTGGTGTTCTCTTAAGTGAGATGTGGAACAATGGGCTCACTTTCTCCTGCCGACCTAGATCGGCACTGTGAAGAAGCAAGGAAGCCCGAATGGGAAACATAGTTTCAAAGAAAACATTCTAAGACACCACATGCAGTTCATAAATAAAGCATATTAATAATACCTCACAACTTTGCCTTCCTGATACATTTTACCGTCTGGGGTCTGTCTGGGTGGCATGCGAGTTGTACCTGGTAAGGGTCTTCTCTTTCTCTCCATCTTGAACAATAGTTTCTTTTAGCAGCCCTGAAGAGTGTCACTTTGCAATTCAAGATTAGGCTCTTGTACCTAGAAAAGGTAACATTATGACTCAAATTCACACTTTGATAGGATAATATCAGATTTCTTCTGGAGAACACGTTTTGGTATTGATGTGGAACAGATGATAGGCTATCTCTATCACAAATGAGAATTATAAGTTGTGGGAGTTAAACTTAGACCAAGGGGGTGAAGACTAGAGAGGTTTCTGAATAAAAAGGAAAGCACGCATTTTTAAAGATGTCACTAAAAGCTGCCATAGTTGCTTTAAAATGTAGATGTAAAAAAAATTAAAAAAATAAAATAAAATGTAGATGTAGTTCAGCATTTGAGGAAATGAGTTCCACTAATTGCAGAAATGAAAGAACTTCGAGCTGGGTCAAGTGCCGACAGTTAGTGCTCACAAAACAACTCTAAAAGGCATTGGGAAGAACGTTCTTAGAAACCCTAAAATCATTAAATGCAAAAAAAAAAACAGAAGAGTAATAAGGTTATTGAAACCTCCAAGAAAGTGTTAGTACAAGGGAAGAAAAAAGCTAACAGTAAAAGGAGAATATACTGTCTAAAGTGCGTTAATTTAGATCCAATATAATAACACTCGTGAGAAAAAGAAGGAAAACCAAAAATGGTTATTTGACTTTGGAATTGGGAGGTGAAAATAGGGCAGACTAGCCTAAAAATCTGTAATGCCAGCGGTTGGACTTCGCTGGAGATAACCATAGCCTAAAGCCAGGTGATGGCTTGTTGCATCTCAAGGAGAACATTTGGGATATGAGCTAGTGCCAGTAGGAGTATGATCCTATTTTTTTTAATCCTGTGAGAAACTCATGGAATTACATGTCCAGTGTTTGTAAGAAGCCTCGATTCTTTGTAAACCGAAATCCTTTCACAGTACAGCAGAGTCTGATCACATGTTTAAACAATTCTGTATAGACAGAGAAAAATAGAAGGAAGCATTAGAAGCAGAAAGTAGAAACCTGGGGAATTAGAAGCTACACAGGGATAGAGATGGAGAACCATTTCCTGCTTTACAACTCTGAGAGGGGGCTTGCGGTGCGGCAGAGGGGGACGAATCAAAGAAAGGTCATTTACAGGTAGTGAAGTCAAATGTCACCTCCTCCAATTCTCATGACTTGTGGTTTAGAGAAAGGTTAGCTTAATATAGAGACTAATGTGGCATTCTGAACTGTCTTAAGACAAGATGTGTGAATATGATATAACACCATCAGCATCTCTCCCCCTAGCAGTTATGTTCAAAAAGGTACTTAAAAAACATACACACACACACACACACACACAAAAAAAAAACTTAACATCGTGGTGAGGTACTAGACACCTGGGAAAGTCCCACTTGGTAGACTAAGGCTATCATCAAAAGTCCTATAAACTATATCCCAGAAATGGCTTCATTGGAATATTATTTTTAAAATATACCAATATGGAGAAATAAATCCTATGCAGTATCTATACAGCTTTAGATTGATGATATAACTGATTTCAGGAAGTGATAGCATCAGTGCACTGGGAAAGTCGTATATATCATCATCATTATAGGCACTTATTTTATGCCAGGTGTCATGACAAGCACGTTTCATACATTACCTCTTTTAGCCCTCACAGTTATATTAAGAGGTAATATTAACACCATTTTCACATGAAAAAAATTGAAGCTTGGTGATATTAATATCTTTTTTATTATTTTATTTTTTCTTTATTGATTAAGGTATTACATATGTGTGGAGATATTATTATCTTGCCCAAGGTCTCACAATGTCAGCGCTGGACTCAAAGGCATGTGTTACATTCTAGAAAGCCCATAAAATCACCACCGTGTTATGCTGTCTCCTTAATAGCCAAATATATTTGTTAATCATATGAACCTGTTACTGTAGTTAACTCCAGCACTTTGATTAACAACCAGGTGGGTAACATTAAACCACTTGAAAAGAAAACTGAATGTCCACGGTCTTCTAGAAGGTTCATCGAATGCGTTATCAACACAGAACTCTACCAAATCCAGTGCCTGTCTGTGTGTGGAACATGACCTATTTGACGTTTAATGCTTTAACATCAGATATTCATTTGTACCTTCTATGACCTCGTCCATCAAGTGAGTGACATGAGAGAACCACTGAGAATTAAATGATAACCATCCTATAAAGAATTGAGTAATCATTAATGGTGACAAAGAAATCTAGACAAGAACTTAAATTGAAATTCTGGATACCCAAACATTTTGTTCGAAGGGGATCATTTCTGATTCATTGCTCTCAGACACAGGTGCATCACACTTCTCCCTTTTGTAAACTTCATCTATATGTCATTCAAAGAATGAATTACTGATTTTCTGTGGCGAACATCGTGATTAAATGGTATTCTTAAGTGACATTTTGGATTTCAAGGAACAGAATTTTTTCTAGTGGAGAGTAGCTCTCAGTTGTAGTGAAGGTCAATGTGTACATTTTTCTAGGATCTATTAAGTGAAGCCGGGGCTGTTAGGGCTTTTCTCTCCGTTTTAATCCACAAATACAGTGAATACTGGAGTAGAGAAGTAAAACTGTACTATTTTAGTTTTTTTCTGTCCCAGTTTGGATAGATATGGAAGTTACATATTTATTCTCTCATGGCAGTTTTTTTCTCTAGAAACAAAAATAAATAATATTTTTATTTGATACCAGACATACTATTTATGAAATTGATCAATGGCTTTGGGGGAACTTTGCTTTAGAGCATTTGAATAGCCTTCCCCAAGAGAGAAGAGCTTCCCCAGAGGTTAGGAAATAGTCAACAGATAAAATGAACATGGGAACTGGTGTACTTATAATCTTAAAAAATAATATCCCAATATTATGTTAGAGAGTGAATGCTGAACAGAAGACCAGTTAAGTATTTAAACAGCAGTCATCTTTCTCCCTGATCTAACATAGATGAGGGAGGGCACCTCTCTCCCAAGTCTTTAGGATTATTGCTTTGAGAGGTCCCTCCTGATGTGGGGGTGGCCTGGCACCATTAGACGGTCTGTCATGCATAGAACCCCTTGATGGACTCAAATCCAACAGGAGCAACTTTGTGACAGTTTAACTTCCCATGTTATTTTCCTATATGGAGAGAACATACTTGAAAGTTATGTTTCTTTATAAATGAAAGGTGTTTGGGGGTTTTGTACAGCTATTTCTTATGAGTTTAGACATTTTTCCTGGTCCTTTTTAAGAACAATAATGGATCTGTGAACTTGAGTTTCTTTCCAGGAGTGGGGAACACCCGGCCCGAGGGCCATATATGGCCCAGGAAATCATTGGTCTGGCCCTGCCAAGGCATTAGGGATGAGTTAATGAAATGTTTGACCAAATATAGCAGGCTAATTTTTAAGTAGATAATTTTGTATGGCCTGCAAATGATGTTATAAATATCCAAATGGCCACTGGCAGAAATAAGGTTCCCCACCCTTGCACCCCACAAGGCTGAAGGCCAGGATCTGGACAGTGAAGCTCACTAAGGTCATGCCATTCGGTGTATGACCCTTGTCATCTGGCCAGACTTCTCTTTTGACTCTGGAGAGTATCATGAACTCATTCTTTTGCCTTCTTTAGAACTTCAGTGACTCATTCAACCTCAGTCAAGCCAGCCTGCTTAAGGAGATTCATTGGGACAGCAGTACTTTTCAGATAGGCTGTCTAAGGGAGACATTCAGAGGTCTGAGGGAAAACCAGGAAGTCTAAGGAGGAGACGAGAGGAAGTAAAGACTGTATATACAGACACTGATTTCAATTTTATCTATACTAATAAAAGGGTAATGCGCTAATTAGACCGAATAGACCAGATATCTTCTGGACATCCTTCCGGACAAAACCACGGTGGTGGGGGCTGAGGCAGAGGTAGTTAGGGGCAATCAGGCCAGGAGGGAAAAATGGTTAGAGGTGGTCAGCCAGGCAGAGGCGGTTAGGGGGGGGGGGCAGTTGAGGGTGATCAGGCCGGCAGGAAGCGTGGTTAGGGGTGATCAGGCAGGAAGGCAGGTGAGCGGTTAGGAGTCAGCGGTCCCAGATTGCGAGAGAGATGTCCAACTGCCAGTTTAGGCCTGATCCTGCCTAAACTGGCAGTCGGACATCCCCCGAGGTGTCCCTGATTGGAGAGGGTGCAGACCGGTCTGAGGGACCCCGCCGCCCCCACCCCTGCATGAATTTCATGCACTGGGCCTCTAGTTTAGCTATAAAAGGAAAGGCAGAAGCTAGAAGCTGGAGGAGGATATGGGGGTGGGGGCTTGAGGGAACTTTTGTTTCTAAGTAAAATTTTAGCCTATGCCAATGCTGATAAGAAGGTGTTAAGAGCAAGTAAAATATTGAGGATGGAAGAAAATTGGTCCCTGAGGGGACAAAAGGATCTGGAGCACAAGTGAAATAACTATGTTCAGATAGGAGAGGAGATACCTCTTGTACTAAGGAGAAGCAAGAAAGGATGGGTACAAATGCAAGTAAGTACTTGACATGATGGGAAATTGAGGAGGGTTTGAAGACGGTGTCAGTGTTATTTCTGAGAATAAAGGGGAAAAGGACTGCATTGAACATTTAAGAAGAGTGAATAAACCCAGCCGGCGTGGCTCAGTAGTTGAATGTCGACCTATGAACCAGGAGGTCACGGTTCGATTCCTGGTCAGGGCACATACCCGGGTTGAGGGCTCAATTCCCAATAGAGGACCTGCAGGGAACAGCTGATCTATGATTCTTTCTCATCAATGATGCTTCTATCTCTCCTTTCTTCTCCCTTTCTCTCTGAAATCAATAATTTGTTTTTAAAAAAAGAAGAGCAAATAAGCTTGAAATAGTTGCTATGAAGAAATGTGAAAGAATCAAAAAAAAAAATGAAAAGTTGATGGGCAGAATAGAAATACCAGTTGAGGCTGGTGACCAGATATAATCCATCAATATTCTCAATACTATAACTGAATTCACAGTCCAGCTTTAGTCTTGGAAAATATGAAAGGATTGGTCCAATATAGAAAGTGGGTAGCTGGAAGACGCGGATCCAAGTTTAGTTTAATTGAAGGAATTAAATTCAGTAATGGGCAATTGAGTAAGCTACACAGAGAAGGGTAGGGTACTGATGGATGGATACTGATGGATGGGAAAAAGTAGAGAGCTATGGAGGCCTTGGATCACAGTCAGGTTGAAGAACTTGTCCAAGAAGGAATACTGAGTGAGAGATATGAACACATAGAGGACTGTGAGAAAAAACTTGATATTTCTGATGGAGTACAAGATGCCAGGATCCAGACTAGAGGGCAAGAAATCGTGGCTTCTAGGAGTAGGTTAATCAGGAGATTATCTTGTGTCTTGGAAAATAGAGGAAAATACTGAACTAGTTGCTGAAGCCTTTGAAGAATGATTCCCTAATAAACTGATAAATGATAGCTAGGAGGAAGGGTAGTAACAGGTAGCAGGAAGCAGGGAGCATCAGAGGAATTTCATACAGAAGTGTAAATCTTGTGAAAAAATGGTTTGGGATTGTAAGGGTGATGCTGACCCCATTTTCTCACCTGAGCTAGGTGAATCATAGGAAAACAAGTTGCCTTCACCTGTATAAGTAGGATGACCGTATCATCAGATTTGCCAATAACAACCCTGCCTGACATAATTATTATTTATTTTTATTTACTTGTGCGTGTGTGTGTGTGTGTGTGTGTGTGTGTGTGTTTGCTGTAGAAAGCTTTATTGTTTCATTTGGTCCAATGCATGGAGAGGGCTTCAGGTTGGTTAGAAGAATGGCTAGTAGTTTCAGGGAGAGGCTTAGGTAAAAGCCAGACACCAGGGGATGCAGAGGGCCCCTCAAAGACTTCTGGCCTCCACAGGCTCCTGGTCGAGCTTGAGGGTGAGCCTTTCAAAGAGATACTCGCCCAGCCCTGCCTGGGGGCCGGCAGCCTGCGGATGCTTGTCAGGTGTTGCCCATCTTCTTGATGAGTTTCACCTCCTCACCCCGGACGTGGTCTTCAGGAAGTCCTGGAGCTGAGGGTCTGTGTGGGTAGAAGCCAGGACAGGCAGCTCCAAAAGGGCCTGGTTCAGGCTCCTCTCCAAGGCCAGGGCGGCCTTCATGGCACTCTGAGGTTTGCCCACTCGGCTTGGGGAGTCTGCAGCACGTCCTGGAGAGAATACGGCCACCACACTGGTTTTGCATCTTTAACAGACGCTCAGTGCCCTCCCGCCTCTTCTCCACCACCTCTCGGAGGAAGTAGCCCACGTCTGTCCGTCCGGGAGAGTCACCGTCAAGGCTGAAATAGAAGCCCAGGGAGAGGTAGGTGTGGGAGCCCGCAGATGCAGGTTGGCTAGATGGAATAATTCTGAGGAATTTGGGAGCTCATGGTTGCTCCGCAATAAAGAGTTAAGGTAGGAACCCCCCGCCTCCCCCCAAAAAAACAACACAAACCCCGTATGTTGGCTGGTCCTGGAGGTGGTTCTGAAGGTGGTGACTGGATAAGATGCTGTAGAGTGTCTGGAGGCTGGAAGAAGGGGCATCCCTGGGTCTGTTCTATCCAAACACTGTTGAAGCAAGAGATAGCCCAGGACCGCCGAGGGCACTGCCCTGACATAAGTATGAATAGTACCCCCATTTACTCTTAAAAGTGTTCTGGTTTCTCTAAGTTATAGGTTCATCCCACTTTAAAGGGGAGTGGCCTCAAGGAAGAGCTCTTTAATTAAGAAATGTTTTTGTTTGTTTTTAAGTGAGAGGATACAGGATGCATTTGCTTGCTCATTTGTTTTACCTGAGAGAAGAATTTCAAGGACTATAGTAAGAAAGGTTTGGGAAGAGATGGAGCAGTGGGATACTGGATAAGTGGAGAGGATACAGCAAGTAATGTTTGAATTTAGAGTATGGAAGAGCCCTGGCCAGTTTTGCTCAGTAGATAGAGTGTGGGCCCATGGACTGAAGGGTCTTGTGTTCCATTTCTGTCAAGGGTACCTTGGTTGTAGGCCCGATTCCCGGGCAGAAGTCAACCAATCCATGTATCTCTATCACAAAAATGTTTCTCTCTGTCTCTTCCCCTCCCTTCCACTCTCTCTAAAAATCAATGGACAAATATCCTTGGTTGAAGATTAACAAAACAAAACAAAACAAAAAAAAATTTGTGAGTGTGGAAGAGGTGAGTGACTTCACCTGGAGCTCCAGTCTGTGATTTCAATCTTTCTGTTAAAAATGCCTATTATTATTTATATCTTTACACTGTACCCAGAGATTGCAGCAGTTGCTGTATTACAAGGGAAAGATTCCAGGGTCCAGTTCCTGCAGATCCGTTGCCATAAAATGGCTCCTAACTGGGGTGATAGCCTCCTGACACTTTCTCCCCATC
>NW_006383015.1:3728052-3736558 GCF_000327345.1 Myotis davidii | reverse complement strand
TCCATAAGGCTAAAATGCACCTTCAGAGACCAATATAACATGCAGCCATATTGGAACTGATGATTCTTTTTTTTTAAAAAAAGAAATAATCCCACTTCCATTAAACATAGAAATTCTCATTACAGCATCTTCATAGGAGACCTTTATGTCAATGAAGTCATTTGTATTTAAGTCTGCAAATATATACTGCAATACAAGTGAGTCATAAAGTTTACCGATGTAGTTTATGGAAATATAGATAAAGCCATTTTCCCGAGCTATGGACATTCATCTATCGTCATGATAAATAAATGTATAAGTTAAAATGAGTGGTTTTCAGTCATGTTCTAAAAATACTCAATCCTACTTACAAAAAGATTGTTCATAGGGATCCTGAAAGTAGTAAGCTTGCAGCATCAATTAAACATATGAATCATTTATTTTAAAATCTATACACAATTTTTAGAATGACTTCATGATAAGAAATCACCTTCACTGCCTAAAACAGTGGTTCAAAAACTTCTTTTTTGTACCTAAGCTCTCCACATATTTAATATACTCCTATTTAGTTACATATTTCATTGCCTAAAAACCTTCTAAGCTGGACTCACTCATCTGTTCCTAGATTCCCACTCCATCCTAGGGAATATCAGAGTGTTGGGAGTGTTGTAGCAGTTTGAAAACTATTCTGTAGGACAGCGTTTTTCAAATGTCAGGTTGTAATTCATCAGCAGACTATATATTTAGTGTGTCATAACCAGTATTTTTAAAAAATGAAATAGAATGGAATAAAGTATGTCACATATAAAAGGGATAAATAAAAAGGTAAACTTTAATTTCACAGATACACATATCTACTGGGCCACACAATGTGAGCATTGACCTATGAACCAAGAGGTCATGGTTGGATTCTTGGTCAGGGCTCGATCCCCAGGTGGGGGGCGGGGGGCATGTAGGAGGCAGCCAATCAATGATTCTCTCTCATCATTGATGTTTCTATCTCTCTTTTCCTTCCCCTCTTTGAAATAAAAATTAAATTATATTACTGTAAATTAAAGGTTGAAAGCCACTATTTAAGAAAATAGATAAACCTGGCTGGTGTGGCCCAGTGGTTCAGCATCGGCCCATGAACCAGGAGGTTACTGGTTCAATTCCAGGTCAGGGTGCAGGCTTGGGTTGTGGGCTCAATCCCCAATAGGGGGCATGCAGGAGGCAGCCAATCTATGATATTTCTCTCTCATTGATGTTTCTATCTCTCTAATCCTCTCCCTGCCCCTCTCTCTAAAAAATCAATAAAAGCATATATTTTTAAAAAAGAAAATGAATAAACAAATTGAGGTGAATCACTTCACTGAAATATTATATAGCAGTTATATATTACTACATAAGCCAACATGGATAAACTTAAAAATATTTATGTTGGGCGAGATAAGCCAATTGTAACACGATTCTTACATTTATTGTTAAAAACATTGAAAACAATAACAATATTATGTATTATTTACATACATATGTATATGTAGTAAAGATATAATAAAATGGAAAAGAAAGATACCTCTTTCAGAATAGCCCTAACATCTGGGATGAGAGGGAGAAGGATGAAATGTGCCTGCAATGCTTGATTTCTTAATAATCAACAAAACAACAAGAAAGCCCAGTGCATGGGAGAACATACCTGCTATCACCAATAAGGATTTAAACTCCAAAATTTACAGGGAACTTGTACAACTTAACAAAAGGAAGATAAACAATCCAATCAAAAAATGGGCAAAGGACCTAAATAGACACTTTTGGAAAGAGGACATACAGAAGGCCAAGAGACATATGAAAACATTTTCAAAGTCACTAATCATCTGAGAGATGCAAATCTAAATAACAATGAGGTAGGAATATATCCAAAGAAATCAGAAACACCAATTAGAAAGAACATATACACCCCTATGTTCATAGCGGCCCAATTTACAATAGCTAAGATTTGGAAACAGCCTAAGTGCACATCAGCAGGTGAGTGGATTAAAAACTGCGGCACATCTACACAACAGAATACCATGCTGCTGTAAAAAAGAAGAAACTCTTAGCATTTGAAACAGCATGGCTGGACCTGCTAAGTGAAATGAGCCAGTTGGAAAAAGATAAATTTCACATGATCTCACTCATCTGTGGAATATAATGAACAACATAAAGTGATAAACAAAAATAGAGCCAGAAGCATCGAACAGACCATCCAACCTAAGAGGGAAGGCAAGGGAAAGGTGGGTGGGTAAGAGATCAACCAAAGGACTTGTATGCATGCATATGAGCATAACCAATGGATACAAACAGTAGGGGTGAGGGAATGTGCTGGGGGGTGGGAGCCACCTGGGAGAGGTCAATGGGGGGTGGGGGTGGGGGAAGGAGACTTATGTAATACTTTAAACAATAAAGAATTTAAACAAAAAATTTAAAAAAATTATAGAAGTCATGCATTTGTGTTTCTGATTTACTCTGATTGATCCACCTCATCTGTCCGGTCCTTATTTCTTCATATATGAAACTAGAGGCCTGGTGAATAAAATTCATGCGTGGGTGCAGTCCCTAGGCCTGGATAGAGATCAAAGTGCTAGCCTCTGGCATGGAAGGGCAGGTCCCAGCTGACCCCCGGGCTCCCCATGCATCCCCATCCGCCTGAGTTACGGTGCCCAAGTCCCCATGCAGAGATGTGGTGAGCACAGCAGGACTCCATGGGCCTGGGCACAGCATGGGCCTCTGGGCCACCCAGCGGTGCTGCACAGAAGCTGGGCAGGCAGTGTGCTCTCTCCTGGCCAGCCTGGCAGATAGGCTCCTGCTCAAACCCATGGGTACCTGACCTGCCCCTGCCGTCCCAGGAGCTGTGGCCCAGCTCACCTGAAAGAGGCCGGGCTGGTGTGGGGTGGGCTCCTCCTGGGGACCTGAGTGCAGGGGGTTCCCCAGTGCATGAGCCCTGGCATCCTGGGGGAGGGTAGCAGGAGGAGTGCGAGCAAGCTTAGCAGACACCCCACATTCTCACTGCACCTCCGTCCCTGTCACCCCCCTGCCCACGTAGCTGGCAAGTGGTCGCAGCCCCCTGCCCCAGGCACTAGGAGTTTGGTCACCGGCACCCATCCCCCGTTCCCTGTCCCAGCCCAGAGTCCGGCCCCAATCGGGCCATTAGGGCCTGCTGACCACTGGTCGCAGTCTGCAGAGCGATTGGTTGGGGTGCACCCCCTGCCCTTTTCCCTCAGTGCCTGGGAGCCGGGTGGCGGCCCCACCCCCCCGCAGCCACTGCTGGTCGGTGTCTATGGGGCGATAGGGGCCCCCCACTCGCATTCACTTAGACCTGGTGCCGCCGTCCCCCTGTGGTCCCACTCTTGTTGGGGCCCATTGGGGCCAGCAGCACCTCCACTGCCGCCTGCTGCCAGTGCAGCATCGCTGATGCCCGCCATGTTCCATGCTGCCCCCTGGTGGTCAACACACATCATAGTGAGCGGTTGAACTCCTGGTCAAATGACCGCCCAAGGGGACAATTTGCATATAGGCTTTTATTATGTAGGATAAAAGGATAATATCAGGGAGTGATCAGTGTCTATTTACTAGTGTCACCCCAATAAGTTCAATAAAAAGGGGGAGAAAGGATTTGACATTAGAAACAACCCGTCTGGGCTCCAGCCTGGAATTCTTTTTTAAAAAGAAAATTTTAAACAGGATATATAAAATATATATATATTTTAAAAAGCAGACTATTGCTTCATACCTAATTTTTCTTTTTCTTCCCTTTCTAATTTTTAAAATATTTCCCCATTTTTAAAAAAGAAATACATATTCTCTCCTACATGGATTGTATACCCATTCCTCATGCTTGCTCTTCAAAATGTTATCCTCCTAATACAATAGGTCAGATTTAGATATTTTTATACAGATAGCCAACTGTAAGTTACAGCATCTGTGTCACTGACAAGAAAAACCTTACATAGCAGCAAAAGCTAAATTAACCATCTGTCATGTAGGGGTGCAAGTTGTATAGTAATTTGCAAACTGAGATATCTCTCCCAGTATTTGTTTGTTCACCCTCATTGGGAGTCCTTAAAATAAAGAAAAAATTGATTTAAACATTTTTAATGAAAGTTACAAAAAACCCCACCTAATTATAAACAGAAACCTTTGTATATAAGAAGATATTTTCTTTCACCGTTATAAGTAGCTTTAGTTCTGCTGATTCATTAAACCATGTTTTATGATATTTGTATCACTGAACTATGTTGCTACCAAGTATTATAAATGCATACTTTGTAATTCCACTTAGGTTAACTTAGTATATACTATCTACATGGTTTTATTTAGCTCACAATAAAATATATGTTTTCATGTGTCTTAACTCCCTTATAATCTTTGAGCAATTTTAGAGAAAGACTGGGTCATTATTTTTTATAAGGTTCTTATTACTTAACACAGTGACTTACACAGATTTACTATTATCTCTGCTAAAAAAAAATTATTATACAGATGGAATCCTTCATCAATAAAGTAGTGCAAAATATTCCAACGCTGTGTAGTCGTTCATTCATTAAAAAGCCCGTTAATGCATTTCCCTTTCTCTCTCTCTCTCTCTTTTTTTATTTTCAAATATCTATGCTATTTTTTTATTTAGGTCTTCACAATTTATCTAAATCAACTAAACTATTATTGTCTTTTTCACTTATTAAACAAACATTTGGTTTCTCCTAAATATTTTTTGAAGTGTTTCTGTTTTTAGACCTCTTTTTTAGAAGGTATATTATCATAGTATTTCCATTCTCACTATATATTTCAAACAGTGGTGTCCATTTAGAGTACTATATTCATATTATGTACTTAAAAAAAAGTTAAAAAAAAGAGAGTGGTGGGAAGTGGAGGAAAGTATAAGGGGGATAAATACTGATGGAAGGAGATTCGACTTGGGGTAGTGAACACACAATCCAGTGTACAGATGATGTGTTGTGGAGTTGTGCGCCTGAATCCTGTATAATTTTGTTAACCAGTGTCACCCCAATAAGTTCAATAAAAAGGGGGAGAAAGGATTTGACATTAGAAACAACCCATCTGGGCTCCAGCCTGGAATTCTTTTTTAAAAAGAAAATTTTAAATAGGATAACAAAGGAGCCGAATGAGACAAAGGATTGTCCAGATGCTCCCATAAGTCACTAGTCCCTTCATTGTTCATTTCCAAGGACTGCAGTGGTCTAACTTATGTAATCTTTTGCCCCAAGAACTTTCATCAGGTAAACGGAATTCTTCCACCCTCCAGAAAAAAAAGTGTATAACTTCAATATGATCACAGAACTAAAACTAAGGTTAAAGTCTATGTTTCAAAAATACATGTTACTTAATTTCAAAATTTTTTTAAGTCAGGTTAGAGAACTTAGTGAACTTTTAATTTTTATTCCTTATTTTTATTTGTTTTTCTTTTATGTAATTCTAGCATTTTGCACTTCTCAATGATATTAACGAATTCAATTTTATTTTAATAAAAATAAATTTTCAATTTGGACATCAAATTGAAAGTAAAATTAAATGTATATGCTACTACTTAATAGTAATGCAGAATTCTAGCCCAATGTATCTTACCCTTATATTTATGTTTTCATTTAAAATATTGTTCAATAAAATCTACTATTGATTTCTTTAGAAATTGTCAGAATTGTTAGCTTATCTCCTTTCCAATCAGTTCATTTAGCTATATAAGGTTTCTAAATGTTTATTGACAAACTAGAGGCCCAGGGCACGGATTTGTAAACCAGTGGGGTCCCTCAGCCTGGTCTGCGCCCTCTCGCAATCCGGGACCCCTCGGGGGATGTTGGACTGTCAGTTTCAGCCCGATCCCTGCAGGCTGGGCCAAGGGACCCCACTGGTGCATGAATCCATGCACTGGGCCTCTAGTATGCATATAAGATCTTTGGTTAATCTCGCCCCACTCTCTCCCCTTCCCCCTTCCCTCTGAGATTCATCAGTCTGTTCCATGTTTCCATGCCAGTGTGTTGAGCATCTACCTCCTGGTGGTCAGTGTGCATCATAGGTATTGTTTGAACGGTCAAATGGTCAGATGGTCACTTAGGCTTTTATAGATATAGACGTATGTTACAAATTAGATGGAAGTTTCTTTTTTTGTTTTTTTTCTGCAGGGAGTGAGAATTTTATTATAATTAATTTTATTATTTAACTTTAATAAATTCTAAGAAATATTTGAGGTTTTGGTGGGTGCTATTTGAGAATCTGAAGACTTACCGTAGGAGGGTATCATCAAATGAGCATCAAAGTATAGGATTAAGTTTAAAGTGATGTAGGAAGTGTTGTAATACATTTTGACACAACCCATTCATTTAATATATTGTTTATCCTATCTATGCATTTCAGAAGATCAGAGTCATAAACTTTGACTATCCTCTTTAAAAATCTCCAATAATTGTCATAAAATTAATTGTGGTGTGAAATAATAAAATTGTAAAAAGAAATACTGTAGCTTGCAGATTATTAATTGTTACTGAGCTTTTGATTCTGTACTAAAAGTTGATATGTTGCTACCCGTCTCCATGGACAGCATAATGTGTTTTCAAAAAATTATCCATTACATCTTATAATAAAAGCCAAAAGATCTTTTCAATGGAATTAATAAATTATTGCTTAGATTTACTTTTAACAAAGCAATTTTATCAAGCTTTATCTAGCTCGGTACAAGAACAACAATGGAGGGAAAATCAGAATCTCTCTCATTACCTGCTTCTGTAATTGGGCATGCATAAAGTATGCTTGGAGCCTTTGAAAGGAGAGATTGTGCAACCTGAATACTAATTTTGTGAGTACTGTAATTTCACGTCTGCTATCCAC
Source organism: Myotis davidii (assembly GCF_000327345.1). Classification (NCBI taxonomy): domain Eukaryota; kingdom Metazoa; phylum Chordata; class Mammalia; order Chiroptera; family Vespertilionidae; genus Myotis; species Myotis davidii. Next base: position 3,729,724 of record NW_006383015.1, on the reverse strand, counting down.
GTTCAAGCTGGTTGTGCTTTGAGGAGCAGCTGAGTCTTTATGGAAAACGTTGTAAAACATTCTATTTAGAAGCAATTCTTTTTTTTTTTTTTTTTTTTTTACAATATGTGCACAGGGTATTTTTCTGCTTTTGTGTTTTATTTTGAGAACATTTGTATGAAAACAAGTTCATTGTTTCTTACAAGCACATCTGCTCCTGCTTCTTGTAGATGATGAGAAGTCATCATCCTCTGTGACATCATAGTCGTTTCCATGGCAACCAGTTTGGCTTACTTTTCTTGAAACTATAATAGAAAGTTACAGAATGTCAGCAGCGGCAAAGTGTTTTTCTCAAAACAGACACATAGTCACTTCCCAGTTTTCTGCACCCACTGTGTGTGGCCTGTTCATTTCAAAGCCTGAAATTTTTAGCCTAATGCATTTAAGTCCCTTAAAATTCATGAGACCATCAATTCCAATTACCCACAATTTAGAGAAAGGATAGAATTCTTGAGGACACAAATTCTGAGTGACCAACCTTATGCCCTGTCACATAGCTTGCCTGGTGTTAAGTTCAATGAGGGGAGAAATATATGAGGTCTTGGTGTTGTATGTTTTACAGTAAATGGTGATATAGATTTGAATAACAGCTGAAAGGATCTTGAAGCCCTTTACTTGAAATGATTTTATGAACAGGCACTACATTTATTCAGCCACTTCAATGCTGTCACAACTGTGATGAAATGTGGCTATGAGAGACCTCAGAACACAATCCTTTGGATGGTGAGCCAGAGCTGCTAAAGAGAACTGGAACTTGAGACAGACTTTGTGGCATGTTCTACTACATCAATATTTGTCAAAATTATGATGTTTTAGTCACAACAACCAAACAGCCCATAAAGAAATATTTATTGAATACTTGCTATGCATCACATATTGGGGGTTGTGTGTGATATAAGGTAGTACACACACAATCCCTGATCTCCCAAGTTCTTCCTTGATATTAATGCCTCATTATTGGTATCACCGTTTATTTCAGCATTAAAATATTTTATTTAAATCACTTTCCTTGTGCTTAAACTTTTATTTTTTATTATTTGTTTTAAAATACATTTTATTGATTTTCTACAGAGAGGAAGGGAGAGGGATAAAGAGTTAGAAACATCGATGGGAGAGAATTGGTCAGCTGCCTCCTGCACACCCCCCACTGGGGATGTGTCTGCAACCAAGGTACATGCCCTTGACCGGAATCGAACCTGGGACCCTTCAGTCCGCAGGCCGATGCTCTATCCACTGAGCCAAACCTGTCAGGGCTATTTTACTTTTGAAGATGTACATGTTTATCCTAGCTGGTTTGGCTCAGTGGATAGAGCATCAGCCTGCAGACTGAAGGGTCCTGGGTTTGATTCCCATCAAGGGCACATGCCCAGGTTGCGGGCTCAAACCCCAGTAGGGGGCATGCAGGAGGCAGCCAATCAATGATTCTCTTTCATCATTGATGTTTCTATCTCACTTTCCCTTTCCCTTCCTCTCTGAGATCAATAAACACACACACACACACATATGTCTGTGGTCGAGGAAGCAGGGCACTGACAGCCCTGAGAGGTCACACTTTCCATTTGGACCAAAAACTTGCTTCAAACACAGAAAGAAGGAAATGGTCTTTTAAGAAACACAAAAGACCAGGAAACTT
>NW_006383015.1:3713888-3727887 GCF_000327345.1 Myotis davidii | reverse complement strand
CCGTCATTTTGACGTATGTACATATGTGCGTTATGTTTTTTATTATTTATTTACCACAAGTAAAGGTCAGGAATTATTATCTTTCTTTTAATTTTTTTTACTGTTCACTTCATCACTGCTGTGTATGTGCTCCATGTGAGTGACGTAGGTGCTTATGTAGGTGGGTTCCGACTTACAGCGAAAATCGCATTACGTTGAGTTACATCGCGCCGTAGGAACAGATCTCTGACGTCACCGGAGGACCTACTGTATACTGAAATGATGTCATAGTTGGAAAGGGAAAGATAGAGCAACCATAGTTCCTTCTTTCATTCCTTCCTTACTCATCTGTAAGCCAAAGGTAGGGAGTATTAAAGGATGTGCACACATTGAGAAGCAAAATAAAAACAGTCAAATTAGTTGTATGTCACAATTCCACTGTTTTGGTAACAACAAATGATGTTCAAGTCACAAAGCAAGAATTGTGTAATTTCAGCAACTCCACATTTGAGTTCAATGCTGTTGCATTTCATTTAAAACTGGCAATGAACAATAAAAACATGCATAGTAAGATTAAATATTTATTTAGAGTGACATTAAGTAGCAAATATAAAATACCATGATAAGTCAAACATACTGTAAAAGAAAGGCCAATGATTGATATTTTACTGTCTTTACTGGCACATTTCCCCTACTTACTGAACAAGGGGCCCCCCCATTTTGCATTGGTCCCCACAAATTATGTAGCCTTCCCTGGGTCCCATCCTCTATGTCCTTTCCCCCAGTATGACTGCAGTAAAAGCTTCCAGTCAAAAGAGGGAAGGATGAAATACACAGCCAATTAGCCATAGAAATTATTAAATCTTTCTGGGAAGACACAGTGCAGGGTGACTACCCAAGATGTAGACAGTTTCTCCTTCTGTCTCTGATTCTTCTTTCAGTGGTTCTTGGCTCCTCTCTCTGAATTTCTTCCTTCACCATGATCCTCCCTAGAAATATAGAATGATTGTTGAGGAATAGTCTCCTTGCGGACTGTGCAGCATTCATAAATTCCTGACCAAGGCTAGTTATAAGCCGCTACCCTTCCCCTCCCCCACCCCCTTTTAAGCCCTGGCTTATGGTTTCTTTGGCACTACTATTTCTTTTAAACTTTTTTAAAATAAGTTCCTGATCTATTTACTTTCAATCAGTTCCATGTGCCAAGGTGTTGTTTTTTGTTTGTTTGTTTGTTTTTTAATGGTTATTAAACTTGCCTCATTCTTTGTTTCCTGTTCCCCATGTTTTCCCTTCAGTTTAATGGCAGGTACCTTGAGGCAATATGAAACAGTATGTTAAGGTGGAAGAGTACCTCTCCTAATCTGATAGTTACTGAAGGGCTGAGTTGTTTGAGAAATACCACTGGCCCTTTTGTCATTCAGGTCCCAAAGCTATCATCTTTTCAACCAGGAGAGGCCCTTGATCCTTGAACTTCCTAGTTTCTGCTTGAAAAGCCTCCCAAACTGATCTGAGTGTGTCTTTCTTGCTCAAGTGTGGCCAGCACACTATTGCACTGACATTTCCAATGACTTCCCCTAGACCCGTGGTCGGCAAACTGCGGCTCAGGAGCCACATGCAGCTCTTTGGCCCCTTGGGTGTGGCTCTTCCTAAGCCTTAGGAATACCCTGATTAAGTGAATAACAATGTACCTACCTATATAGTTTAAGTTTAAAAAATTTGGCTCTCAAAAGAAATTTCAATCATTGTACTGTTGATATTTGGCTCTGTTGACTGAGTTTGCCGACCACTGCCCTAGAGCTACAGACTCGGTAGATATGTGGTCTGCCTTGCAGATTCTCCCAGGGCAGCTTTACTGAACATTCGCTGAGGAACAGAACTCTCCAGACGGCCAACTGCTATATTGTATTTTCACCTTCTGCTGAAAATACACTTGTTTCGGGGTTTTGTTACAACTGCAGCTCATGTGAAAGTATCAACTTCTGTACTTATCAAGGTAGGATAAGTAAACACTAAAATCTCAATGTCTTAATATACTAAGACTTACTTTTATTTGCATAATATATTACTGGGGGCTTATGGTGAGTGACTTACCATGCAGTGATTAAGAGAACCAGCTAGGTTCTTTCCATCTTCATTTTGCATTACCAAAACTTATATTTTTAAAGTCTTGGTTTAAATTTTTTAATGTACTTTTATTGATTTCCGAGAGGAAGGGAGAAGGAGACAGAGATAGAAACATCAATGATGAGAGAGAATCATTGATTGTCTGCCTCCTACACACCCCCCACTGGGGACTGAGTCTGCAACACAGGCATATGCCCTGATCAGGAATCGAGCCATGACCTCCTGGTTCATAGGTCTAAGCTCAACCATTGAGCCACACCAGCCAGGCTTGGTATAAATTTTTTATTGAAGCAATTAAAAGTTCTGTTTAGAAGTTCAGTTTATTTTAATACTTGCATTTAGTAATTGTCACTATTTGAAAAAGAGCCCTCACAACCAGAGTTAGAATCAAATGAAAGAAATGTTTATTTGCCTGCACTAAAAAAATACTGAGCCCTGGCATTGTCCCATGCACCAAAAGGTTGCTGGTTCTATTCCCAGTCAGAGCACATGCCCAGGTTGTGGGCTTGATCCCCAGTAGGGAGCCTGCAAGAGGAGGCAGATCAATGTTTCCCTCTCACATTGATGTTTCTCTCTCTCCCTCTCCCTTCCTCTCTCTCTATAAATCGATTTTAAAATATTTAAAAAATAATAGTGATACTGAATTTTCAATCCTGTTTACAAATTTACACAAAAATGTAGTTAATTTTTTTTTGGTAAATTTTAATTTCCATGTTCCCTGATACCAATTAGTAGTTCTTTCAAAGCAATAAAAAATTTGACTATTTCATTTTTGACAAATGCACTTCAAACCCACTGAAATAATCTTAAGCATGTCAGAAAATTATGCTTTTAATTTTTCTAGATATCAGTATATGAGAGTTAATTTTATAGATGACAGTTACTGCCCTGCCTGTGTAGCTCAGTCCCTGTATGGCTAAGGTTGCAGGTTTGAGCCCCTCAGGGCACATACAAGAATCAACCAATTAGCACATTAACCCAGTTGAGGCATTGCTAGATTGGATAAGGCTGACAGCATTGGGTTGAGTGGTAGAGAGACCAAGCATTTGACTAGGAAAGTCCCTTCTCATAGAGGCAAAGTATGAAAAAACAATGTGCCCTTCTACCATAAAGATTCTTAACAAATAGTCAAATAGTTCTGGTGAGGATGTCAGGGTTAACTGATATATTAAATATCAGTGCATTTTAATGTATTTCTTTTTAGATTATATGTATATATTAGAGGCTCGGTGCATGAATTCGTGCATGGGTGGGGTCCCTTGGCCTGGCCGGCAGGGGGTGGGGTGGGGGAGGGCCCACAGGAGGTTGGCTGTGGGAGACCACCAGGGGGCAACTCCTGCATTGATAGTCTGCCCCATGGTGGTCAGTGCATGTCATGCAACTGGTCGTTTGGTTGACCAGTCCTAATGGTTGCTTAGGCATATACACACACACACACACACACACACACACACACACACACAAGTTCTAATGCTTTGTTACTTTAAACCTGAGAGATTTTCCTCTAGAACTTTTTTGACACCATTGGGCTAAAAAAATGTTCACTATCGGACCACTATTAGACTGATGGGCCTAGCTAGCATGGTTAGTCCTAGTTCCCAGTAAACGTCCTGGCCAAAGGCAGGAAGCATTTCATATCTTGTGCTTAGTTTTCCCAAAATGATGTTGACGGTCATCAAGGTGTACCAGAATCAGCTTAGCCCAGTCCCCTCCCAGCCAAACTTCAGGCCCATCTTCCCCTGACCGTGCTCTCTGAGTCTTTGTAGATCGCTCAGCATCCACCTGTCACCACTGCTAAGCTCTAAGCTGAGTGGTAGTGACAGTGTGTCAGCCTTATATGAAGTCCAATACATTATGTCAATGCACTTGGGTCTTTCCTTTATGTGGAATGAAGGTTAGAATGACTTCTATTTATTTTATATCTGTTTAACTCTCAGCAAAACGGGCAACTGATTTTAAAAAGATATAGAAGGAACATTTTATAATGTAGTTTATACAATGAATAGGAGTTTATGTTTCTATCCAATGGCTTCATCATAAAGAGATCTGAAGTAAAAGAAAGACTGGCTTGAGACCCCATATGACATCTATATGCTCTTTCACCTATATATTTTTTGGGCCATAAACCATTTTAAAAATAACTTTCATTTTAGAATCGTTTTAGATTTATGGAAAAATAGTTGTAAAGATAGTATGAGTGGATTTAGAATTTGCTCTCAGTTCTGAACCCTATTTTAAAATATCATGTTTGTTTATTTGGTTGGATCAGTTTGCCTTTCATTTTTTAAAATTATGTGCACTCAATGTTAGTTCAACAGCTCAGGGCTAATAATTCCAAGATTTGAGTAAAAAGAGCTACATTTCAAAAACTTAGTTAAGAATTCTGCTTAATTAGAATAAGAATTCAGAGCTATGGCCTCTGGCCATCTTAACTAGATTTAGGAGTTTAAAACTGTCCCTCTGGGGAAATATTTTAGGAGCTGATAAACACTCAGCTTCATTTAAGGTACAGCTTGTCATCAATATACCTACCCCAGAGACTGACAATGTCTATTTATTTTTTAATGAGTGTGAACCTGGAGTCCACTGGAGTTCCTTGTCAGCCCCAGAAGAAGAAAGGCTAGGTAAGCCATCAGCTTTTTGATAAGTCTGAAGTAGCTTTGGAGCTTTCTGCCCCAAAACCCAAAGAAGAGAATGAATGGACTCAAAATGAGCGAGTGTGACTTGCTACTCAAACTGATGCCATTATAATTATCTAGTTATTAATAATAGAAAAGGAATGAAGGGAGGCCAGACATTATAGACATACCACTTGGGCATATTACCAGGAAGCTGCAATTTCACACTCCCCAGGGAACCACTGGCCCATTCCCCACAGATCACTGAGCTCCAACAAAGGAGAGATTGATGCAGGCCCACTGAAGTTGGGGTAAATAAGGAAGATAGTTGCCTGTCAATCTAGCTTGGGGAACTATGGATTGGCCAGAATGAGTGTGCCACTGCAAGCCCACTAAAATCTTTAAAACATGCAATACCTGAGTATTTAGTTAGGGTCACAAAGGTCTTTTCCTTAGATTGTCAAATTAAAAAATGACAATAGGCAACACAATAATAGCTGTCTGGTGTGACTGAATCAAAATTATACCTACTTTTTTGTCAGATATATATATATATATATTTTGCTACAGAATTTTAGTAATTAGTTAATGTGTGCCATGACATGAAAAAGGTTGAAAAATCACTGCCTTAGAGAGTGAGTAAATTTGTGTAAATATAGAAGTATAAATTGCCTACTTCTCACCTACTTCTTCCAATAGGAAAGAGAGTGAACAAGATTGAAAGGTACTAATAATCACTGATGTATCTGTGGGGTAACAAACCAGTTTAACTAGAATATATCATTTGAATTGGGCAACAGTGAGAGAGAAACTGAAAATTAGAAATATCTAAGGCAAGTCTTGAAGGTCCAGCCAAATCTTAACCCTTGTGGGACAGAGAAGGGAGCTGGGATTTAGAAGGTTGTAGCAAGAAGGACCTACTAGATTACAAGGGACCAAATTTATTTACAAATGATCATGTGCTTTGATGGGAATTTCCCTAAGCAACTCTCATTAACAGATACATTTGACTGTATTTTTGAAAATATTCATAAATTTCTCTAACATCTCCACATTTTTACTTTTCTGTCCAGAATAGAATTGAGAGTACAAGAACTCATTCATTTATTTACATCACACTCAATTGTCTTTTATTTGAACTACAGGGACCTATTCAATATTATTAACCTCAAACCAATAAACTTTGCAATCTGGTTTAACCAACCCAAACTCTTATGTCAATTTTTATGCACAACATTTTATCCATGTTTATCACATATACATGACATTAAAGTCCATTTACGGAAAATATCAAAATACGAATTCATGCTATCTTTTTGTGTTTTAAATAGAAAAAATGTTTCATGTATTTTAACATAAACTATTAAAAGTAAAAATTATACTAGATGATCATTATCCTTTAGGAGCAAAATTATAATCAGAAATACCTATAGACCAATAAATACATTGATCAGGTGTGAGAAATGATAGGACCCTTGAAATTTATGGCAGCAAGAGGGATGTATAGGCAGATGAACTAAGATGGTATGCTGTGAACCCTGTAAATGACTTCAGTGCAAAGAGACGAGTGTTCAGGAACACTTTTGAGAATGCCTGGTTGTGTTCCCTCCCAGTCATCTGTCTGTCAGCTGAGGCAATCTCTAGAGGTGTTTTCACCAGGAAGTGGAAATAAGCCCATTACTTGTAAGAGATTAAATATTGATCATAATTTTATATTTATTTCATATTAAAATCTATATGTAAGTGCTTCATTATTGAGTTCACTTTCTGTATGATTGTTCAACTCAAAAACTAACACAGAAGAATTTGCTTCTCCTGCCATCATAAAAAATATTACTACTGAATCACAAAATGATGGACATAACATTCTGTGTCATTTTGGACAGAGGTTTAGCTCTCATCAGAAAATAATGATATGTGAATGGTCAACATGATGAAATACTGGAGGGAAAAATAATGGAAATGAGCCTGGGTGCCCCGGTGAGGCTGCCAGAGTTCCTGGCTCTGCCACGGAACAAACAAAACTCAAACCCTCGGTGCCTCAGTTTCCTCATTTGTAAAATAGCAATGCTAACAACAACAACAATGATAATAAAAGTAACAAAATCTACTTAAAGAGTTTCGTGCAGGTTCAATTAGTTGACACATGTACAGCACTTAAAAGACTTCCAAGTATATATTAATTGCTCAACAAATGAGCTGTGACTAAACAAGACATATTTATAAAAGTAATCTCAGCTTTTATTCTGAGTTTCTTAATTATGTAAAATGATACTGAAAATGGTGTTTATAATTGTTAAGAGCCCAATCTCAGAGATCTTGCAATAGTACCCTGAAACAATCATTGAGAATTAGCTGATTTTGCTATTAGAATTACTACTTTATTGCCAGAAAACCCAATTAAATTTTCCTCATTCTCCTCCATATGTTGTGAAGGAGAAATCTCCAGAGATTTCAGCATATTGCAAAATTTTACAAGTAAACAATGAGTGTAGTAGGAACATTGTGTTAGAATGAGTAGGTAGGCTGTTAGCCTTGGTATGATATTTCATTTCTCTTTATTTCCTCTGTCATTTCTCTACTAGACATTTCCCAGCACCTTGCTAAACGTTATTGCTTATTTATCATATACCATATTTAGTACCATGCATGACATTGTATTGATCAACCCATTATGTCTTTCCAGCTGGTCCATTTACCCTGTTCTGATGGTTTTACACATATTTTTTGAATGATGGTGTAATTTGATTCAAAGTCTCCTGGTACATACTACTTCTTGAGAACGTATTAAGCACTTCTAAACAACTAGGCTAGTCCTATCAGTGAACTTATGATAATTCCTTATGGATGTCCTACAAAATTAAACTTAGCATGGCTACACTGAATTAATTACCCCCTAAACAAACCTATTGCAGAAAATGATAAAACATATAAATTATCCTTAGCTTCTCACTTCACTGGATTCTCACAGCTAATCAGTCACCAGAGCCCAATGAATCCATCTTATAAAAACTGTCTAATGAGTCCTTTTCTCTCCATCTCTATTGCCACTACCCTATTCCAGGCCACCAGCTTAGATTATTTCAAATCTTCCCAAATGGTTTTCTTCCACCCCAAATATTCTTTGGGAATGCTGTCAGGTAATCTGCCTTATGTGTAAATCTAATGATGTCATCCTTCCATTTTAAACCTTTCAATAACTTTTTGAATATAATTGAAATTATTTGTTTAACTCCTAAGGCCCTTCATGACCTGACACATATAAGAGTCAAGATGTTTAATGGTAAAAGCATAAGCTTCGAGCCCTGGCGGGTGGTTAAGTGGTTAGAGCATTGGCCCGCACACCTAAGGGTCTTGATATATATATATTAGAATAAACACCTTTATTACACGGGTTAAGATAGGAAGGAAGAGGACTTATTTGCCTTTCCGGGCCTTGATTTTCCTCAGATAGAACTCCAGCTCCTTGCCCTCGAGGACATAGCCATCTGCTTGGCCTGGTCTTGAAGCGATGCATGCAAGCAGCTTGCCCTGCTGGAACTGCTCCTCGAGAAGACTGCTGATTTTGCCATTCTTTTTCCTTTCATCATATTTCTTCTGAATTTTCTTTGATCGTTTTTTGTCCAAAATCTCTTCCTCTTCAGGAGTCAGCGTGGCCTCCTCCTTGCGGCCCAGGGGCAGTGCGTAGTGGGACTCTTACCGCTGTCGGTACGGTGTGCTGTCAACCAGCACGGTGCAGTTCTTCACTAGAGTCTTGGTGCGGACCAGCTCGCTGTTGGATGCGATGTAGACAACATCAATAATCCCCGTTTTGCGCGTACAACACCCTGAGCCCCAGGAGAGGTTGCCCACGTCCAGCCTCAAGGCCCGGTACTTCTTGTTGCCGCTGCGCACACGGACTGTGTGTATGCAGTGGGGTCCAAGCTTAGTGTTGGCAGCAGGGTGTCCCAGCTCATATTTCCGCTTCGTGTGGTAGGGCTTCCTCTTGTCCCTGGTCTTGCGACACTTGTGCCAGTTGTCCCGAGAGATACCCATGGCTCGGTGCCGGCTTGAAAGAGCAAGGGTCTTGATTTTGATCCTGGTCAAGAGCACCTACCTGGGTTGGAGGTTCACTGTGGCCCCAGTTGGTGTGCATGCAGAATACAACCGATTGATGTGTCTCTCTCACATTGATGTTTCCTCTCTTTCTCCCTCTTCCTTCTTCCCACTCCATCTAAAAAAATCAATAGAAAAATATCCTCAGGTGAAGATTGACAAAAAAAAACAAACAAAAAAAGCTTACGCTTTGAGATTATATGCCTGGATTTGGATTTTAACTATTCCTTTATCCATCCATCCATCCATCCATTATTGAGAAATCACCTTGTGACTAGTACAGTTCTTGCCTCTGTGAATACAGCAGTGAAGAAATCAGACAAAGCCATCTAGAGCTTTCATTCTAGAGGCATAAGATAAATAATTAACAGGAGAAGGAGGAGTGGAGTGCTGGAGTGCTCCAGCGCAGTGGTTGTGATGAGATTGATGCACATATTTAGTGGCATTCAGAAATGAAAGGAAGGAGGCACATCTCCAAGGTAGAGGAGCATTTTTTGACGTCATTCTGGATGCCCTTCCGGATGAAGCCGCAGCAGTGGGGGCCGAGGCAGAGGCGGTTAGGGGCAATCAGGCAGACGGGTGAGCATTTAGGAGTGATCAGGCAGGCAGTGAGTGGTTAGGGGCAATCAAGCAGGTAGGCAGAAGCGGTTAGGGGCGATCAGGCAGGCAGGTGAGTGGTTAGGAGCCAGTGGTCCCGGATTGCGAGAGGGGTGTCTGACTGCCAGTTTAGGCCCAATCCCATAGGGCAGTCAGACATCCCCTGAGGGGTCCTGGATTGTGAAAGGGTGTAGGCTGGGCTGAGGGAACACCCCCCATGCACGAATTTCATGCACCTGGCCTCTAGTTTTTTATAAGTAAAAAGAGTACATTATAAGATAAAAATAAAATGTAGTGTAATAGATACATAAACCAGTAATATAGTTGTTTATTATCATTACCAAGTATTATATCCTATACATAATTGTATGTGCTATACTTGTATATGACTGGCACACAATTGGTTTCTTTATACCAGCATCACCGCAAACATGTGGATAATGCATTTCTTTATGACATTATGTGTCACAATATTATAGCTATGCCATCACAAGGTGATAGGACTTTTTCAGCCCCATTATAACATTATGGGACCACTGTGCTGTATGCAGTTCATTTAAAAAAAAAAATTTATTGATTTTCTTACAGAGAGGAGGGGAGAGGGATAGAGAGCTAGAAACATCAATGAGAGAGAAACATCGATCAGCTGCCTCCTGCACACCTCCCACTGGGGATGTGCCCGCAACCAAGGTACATGCCCTTGACTGGAATCGAACCTGGGATCTTTCAGTCTGCAGGCTGACACTCTATCCACAGAGCCAAATTGGTTAGGGCTATACAGTTCATTTTGACTGAAACATTATGTGGTACATGGCTGTAGACCTTTTTTCCCAATGAAGATTATCTTGAGGTTAAATGTCTTGGGGGCACTTTAAATTTTATTTATTTTAATGGCTGCATGGAAAAGAGATCATGAGGAGGAAATGAGAATGGAAGCAGGGAAATGGTTAAGGAACAATTTGCAGTTGTCCAGGACACAGAAAATTAGAGTGTGATGATGAGCATTAGGAGTGGTCTGGCTCTGAACATATTTCTAAAGTAAAGCCCACAGGACACAATGGGTTAGATTTAAGGCTAGGAAAAGAGAGAAAAGCATCACGGATTACTTAATGGTTTTGACTTGAGAAACTACAAGCAGTGGAGCCATTCACTGAGATGGCAAAGAATAAGAAAGAGCTTATTTCAGAGGGGAAAATCGAGGATAAAGAATTTGTTAAGGTACCTGATACACGTCCAAGTGGAGATGTTAACTAGGCAGCTGGACATGACAAGGTGGAGTTCAGGTGAATAGTTTGGACTGGAATATAACATTGGCTGTCATTTGCATGTTTGGTTTTAAAGCCAGGGCACTGAATGAGGTTCTGGGGGAATGAGTGTTTATCAGGAGTGTGCTAAGAAATGTTTAATGAATGCTTCTGAATGAAAAAGGAAGTGTCTCTCAGCAGATTAGTCTGCCCCTTTAGACAGGACTTGCTCTCTAATTTGCCACAGTTCCCACTACCACTTGGCTATGCCTATGTGCTTATCTAAGCCCTATTCATTCTTCTACATTTTCTGTCCGGACTTTTTGACATTGGAGTTTTTGTTAAAAAAGGGATAGTCCTTTTTCCTGGGTCCTTTTGTTGTTGTTGTTTATTTACTCCATGATTTACCTTCAATTCGTCTTTAATGTCACATTAGTGGTGAAATCATGTCATTAGTCCCAGCTTCCATAGATCCAGACCCATGTCAGCTGTGGTAGAAAAAGGACAACTTAGAAATGTTACACTTTCTAAGTATGTTTTTCAATGCATGTGAAGGTTATTTTTCATTGCCTTGAAATTCCTTAATTTCTTCATGTTGAACTTAAAGTTGGTACACTGTATGTATTGGGGTATGGGTGGTTCAGGAGTTATGTTTTCAAGAGAAATTACCAGGCTGCCTTGTATAAATAATATACATGTTTTGGGTTATCTTCATGGGGAGGACAATAATGATTTATAAGGAATATCAATACATTAATTTTGATAAGTTCTCAAAGTTGAGACCAATAGGTTGAAAGAGATATCTAAAAATCCTTTTCAAAATATGGTAAAGAAGACTCATTTTACCTTAAATTTTTAAGTAAAGCAATAATTTCAGATATAATAAAACGAGCCACAAAGGTAATTCATTATGGAAATGATTCAGTGTAGAAAACTTATATTCCAAATTGTCATAACCTGGATTTATCAGTAGGTGAATGAAAGGATCACAGGGTTACAATCAGATGCTAAGCACCACCTGAATTAATTGCTCTCTTAGCCAAAGGCCATAATTTTTTAAAATGATTTTTTCTTGTCTGGACGATGTATAACTAGAAAGCAATGGAAAATACTTCACATTAAAACCAGAATCATTACTCTATATCAAATAGAGACCATAATTTTCTCTTTTTACATTTTTATCCCTCTGTCTTGTTCTCTCTGCTCCACCTACTTTTCCTTTCATGGATTGACATGTATTGTAATATTTTTCTTTTTCCTGCAGAGCACAGATATAATTTCCCATGTGGCATTCAATATCTCTAAGACCTAGATGTTCCCTGAGAGGTATGGTACTATTTTGAGATAAGTTGTAGCATAAAACTGCATTAGCTACCTCATTTGTGAAAATCACACAATTCCCAGATATGTGGTAAGCAATTGCTGGTAGAAACACAATCCTAATGGTTTTCATAATTGATGTTTTCAAAACCAGAAATAATTCTGACTATGTTGCATCTCCTTTTAGGACTTTGGTGGTTAGAAAGAATTCTGTTTTATGAGTTTTAGTAGTTTGATATTTAGACATTTTTACTGCTACATTTTTATAGCAGAACAACTTACGTTTATTTTCTTGGACTAGTTTGTGAAACACTAGTGGAACATAAATGTGTTTGTACGTCTGTATATTTCTGCTTCTTTTTTTTTTTAAATCCTCACCTAAGGATATTTTTCCATTGATTTTTTGAGTGGAAGGGAGGGGAAGAGACAAGAAGAGAGAAACATCAATGTGAGAAAGACACATCAATTGGCTGCCTCCTGCACGTGCCCCAACCAGGGCTGGGGCTCGAGCCTGCAACTGAGATACATGCTCTTGACTGGAATTGAACTCAGGACTCTTCAGTCCATGGGCCGATGCTCTATCCACTGAGCCAAAGTGGCTAGGGCAATATTTCTACTATTATTAGTAAACACCGGGAATTTTTTTTTTGTAGCAGATCAGCCCACATAGAGTAGGAGAATTTTTGTAGCCAATACCTTACAACACCTTTAAAAGAAGACATCATTGCCCTAACTGGTTTGGCTCAATGGATAGAGTGTCGGCCTGTGGACTCAAGGGTTCCAGGTTCGATTCTGGTGAAGGGCACGTACCTTGGTTGCAGGCACATACCCAGTAGGGAGTGTGCAGGAGGCAGTTGATCAATGTTTCTCTCTCCTCGATGTTTCTAACTCTCTATCCCTCTCCCTTCCTCTCTGTAAGAAATCAATAATATATATATATTTTTTAAAAGACATCATTACACCATTCTATTTACAGTTTTCAATAAAATGTAAGATTCAACGAGGGTTCTCCCAGTTAATTTTAAAATTATTTTTCTCCCACTTGAGAATAACCTTTGGAATTAAACTTTCTGCTGTGCTTATTGGTCTACACATTAATTATAAACTGCTTGACCTTAATCAATTTCTCTTCTATCTATTAGTCCAAGTTCATGCTTAGTTTTTAAATAACTTAAGGAACATGATCTGATTCATGCAAAACTTCCATCGACATTTACTGGAGTTAGTGAAATTTTGTCAGACATCCAGAATCTAATTCGTTGCTACATCCCAGAATACAAACTACAAACGAGAAACTGGTGAACTTTGTGCCATAGAAAAGGTTAATGTTCTTTTAATGTTTTTCCTGGTCTCAATGGGATTTTTTGATAAATACATAACATCTATAATGACATTTAAGTTCCTGGTAGATAAGGATTAATTTATAATATACATATATACATATACTTAATGATTGTATTATATAAAATATTAACATTACCATTTATTATCATCATTATTGTTATTTTTTAGCATTCGTTCCTAGGCACTCTAGTTAAATGGAGTCTGGGTACAGAAACAATTAATTCTTGATGGTTCATTCCTAAAATATTTAGGCATAATTTTAATGATGATACTGGGTAGCTGAGACCTGTTCTTCATGTAGATAGAAATGAATTAAAGATGACCTCAAGGAGGATGAATCAAAAGGAAGTTAACGATTCTACGATGATTGTTGGCATAAGAACACCCATTCCACCCCATTCCGAAAAGGACCTCTGTGACCAAAGTAAAGCACCCACAGGGGTAAGGTGGAGTGGGAAGGGGGGTGGGGAATCCTTATTTTGGAAATGATAGCAAACACAGACCACAGAAGTCAAAGAATTGCTTCATAACAGAGTGGAGTTTAGAAGCCAGTGGGAGGAAGATGCCATTTCTTAAGAGAGTAGAGCGGTCTTATGGGAAGTGGAGGAAAGTCGGTCCAGCCCTGCTAGCATTTGAGGGACCCAGACAGGAGCTGCAGGCCACTCTGAGGAAGGATGGGGA
>NW_006383015.1:3708160-3713876 GCF_000327345.1 Myotis davidii | reverse complement strand
CTGCCAGCTCTTTCCCACCACAGCTCAACAGCATTCCTAGGCCAGGCTGGCATCCCTGGAATGTAAAGCAGCATCCAGCTCCCCTCCCTTTGTCTCTCTGATCTGGCTTCTTGAAAGTCTCCTGAGTTCCCTCAGATGAAGGAGGGGATCTCCCCCATAGGAAGGGGTAGGTCTCAGGCGGAGAGGGACAGGAATAAGGGACCAGTGGAAGTGGTGAAGTATTGATCACAGGGCAAAAAAGTAAAAAAAAAAAAAAAAGAGGAAGCAGTGTAAACTACAGAAAACTGAAACTTAGATGCCAGAAACAAGCTTGCTGTACAGTCAGCTACCCCAGTTCCAATCCTGAACCACTGATTACTAGGTGTGTGCTATTGAGCAAGTTTCTTACCCTTTGTGTGCCTCAGTTTCCTCCCCGTATATGAAGATAATAAACACCCTACATGTAAGGATTCAATGATAACATATCATTTATATGAAGTGTCTATAACATACCTAGCACATACTAAATGTCCCATAAATGCTAATTGCTTGTATGGAATAATTTAATACATTTAGTTTAAAGTATTACATTAAATATTGCTATTATTAAATGAAAATGGGCTAAAATAATTCTTTATTTAAAAGATGAACCTTCAAATTAGGTTGAAAACAGTCTCTGGGACCCTGCCAATGTGGCTCAGTGGTTGAACGCTGACCTATGAACCAGGAGGTCATGATTCAATTCCCAATTAGGGCACATGCCCAGGTTGTGGGCTAGATCCCCAGTGTGGGGCGTGCAGGAGGCAGCCGAATGATGATTCTCTGTCATCACTGATGTTTCTATCTCTCTCTCTCTCCTTTCCTCTCTGAAATCAATAAAAATATATTTGAAAAATAAGAAAACAGTTTCTGGGGTGTTTAAAAGAGAGACAACTAAAACAAGTGACTCAAAGCGAAAAGTGAAAGGACAGGCGGACAGAGAAGCTCATTGCTGTCACCCAGGCCCATTCGCTCTGTGGAATAGTATCCCAACCACAGGATAAAGGCCGTACTCCTCATCTTCCTCATCTCATCTCTTGACTTTACCCGCCCTCCTCCTACCTGCCCTCCTCCCCTCCGCCCTTCCACTACAGGTCTGGCTAGTGGCCTGTGCTTTGTGTCCTGGCTGAAAGACTATGGACGGGATCAGACTCATTTCTCTTTTTTTTTTAAATTTAGTTTTTTACAGAGAAAAGGGAGAGGGTTAGAAAGTTAGAAACATTGATTCAGCTGCCGCCTGCATAGCCCCTACTGGGGATGTGCCCGCAACCAAGGTACATGCCCTTGACTGGATTCGAACCTGGGACCCTTTCGGTCCGCAGGCCGACGCTCTATCCACTGAGCCAAACCGATTAGGGCCAGATTCGTTTCTTAAATTGGGGAGATTAGAGCTGAGTGGAAGGGTACTGATGGAGTCCATTGGTAAATCTTTGTGCCTTAAACGAAGTAGGGAGGGAAAGGGGCACAGAAAAGGCCTCGTGTCCTCCTGGGAAAGGCAGGATAGTGTGTCCCTGCTGCAGAAAGTGGTGGCTGCCCCTGCTTCCGGCTCTGAGACCACCAGGCGATGCCTTAGAGTTCCCTGTCGCCCTGTTTCTTTGGCTATGGTTGGCTCCTGACAGGGAATGTCATCCTGGAGAATGAGGGAGCTGGGGATTTTTGGCACCTGGGCCTCCCTGAGTCACTTGCCAGCGCTGGTCCCCTCCCAGGTGTGATGAGAGTTCCTTTTATCAATCTATCCTGTGACCAAAGCTTGGAATGCAGGAGGGGGTTTTGGAAGTAAGTGAAGGCAGATTAAGGAAGAAAGGCCCTTCACCCACGACTTCTAACTGTGTTTTCTTCAGGGCCCTGAGGCTTAAGCCTTTATTTCTAGAAGAATGGGGAGAGGAGGAGCTAGTTCCATTTGTTGCTAAGCAACAGAAGCTTTGCCAGCCCTGTTCTCAGGTCACGTTTGCAGCTATTGAGAATCAGTGACAAGGTGATGTAGCAGTGCAGGGAGAAGCTCTCATTTCTAAATTTCTGGCTCTGTATTTTGTTCTCAGAACAAAATGGATTGAAAGCTTATCAAAGTTTTTCTTAATGGTATTTTAAGAAATAAGCCAGTCCCCAGGAGGAGGGATACATTTCAGACTCAAACCAACACAACAAGGCATCTTATCTTCTCATGCAAAGTGCGGGCCCAGGACAAAGACTACCAAGACTAAACTTAACAAGAAATATATACAATCTGTATGAAGAAAAAAAGACAAACCAATCAACCAAATGAAGGACAGGAAAGGCTGTCAGGATAACTGAAGAGACATTGTATGTTCGTGTTGGGAAGACGGGTATTATAAAGTGTGGATTTTCTATAAATATATTTGTAAATATAACAGAGAGTTCCCTCTTTTTTGACATGACAATATAATCCTCATTTATTTGAAAAACTACATACATGGGGATGTTTAGAAACATTCTGAGAAAGAAGAGTAATGAGTAGGAATTTACCAAAAATATAAACCAAACCATGTTGTTAAGGTGTGACAATTGAAACAGTGTAATTCTGTGTGTGATACCAGCACAGAAATAAACAGGCAGATCAATGGAAGAGATCAGAGTCCAGGAACAGATACAAGTGGGAATTTAGCAAACACTCTAGGTGACATTTCAAATCAGTGTATTGAATGGATTTTCAACAAATATATTTTGGAACAAATGGCTTAGCATTTGCAAAAATGTAAAGTTGAGATTCTACCTCCTATTTGCACCAAAATAAATCCTAATTTTATTTTGAGATGTAAAATTAGAGACTTAATTGAAAAAAAAGCCATCATAAATTATGAGAAGAAAATTTGGATTAATAATTTTACAAATACGAGGTGGGGAAGTTTATTGGCCAGTTTAAGCTACAGTAACAGAACACCACAGACTGTGTGGCTCAAACTACAGACATTTATTTCTCACCGTACTGGAGGCTGGACGTCCAAAAGCCAGTTGTCAGCAGGGTTTGTTCCTGTGGAGGCTTCTTGGCTTGCAGATGGCCCCCGTTTTTCTGTGTCCTCAAAACTCACGTGTTGAAACTCTAACTCCCAACGTGACCAGATTTGAAGACAAGATCTTTAAAGAGACATTTAAGTTGAGGATCTGAGGGTGGGACTCTTATCCAATCTGATTCGTGTCCTTATAAGAAGAGAGACGCCAGAAATGTGTGTGCACTGAGAAAGGCATGTGAGGACACAACAGAAAATACTTTCTAAGTATTATCTCAAAGGCAGATAAGAATCATTAATTTCACTAGAAAAATAGTAATAAAAATCTCATTTTTCATTGATTTGATTTGTTTTTGAAAACTGGTAATTCTCAGGACCAGTGAGAGTATGGGAATGTAAATACTCTACAACTAGGAGCCCACAGTGTTGATGGTAGAATAATGTGATATAACTACAGAGCAGGGCAATTTGGCAATTTGCAACATATGAAAAGAACATGTATGCTTCTCCATATCTTAGACTTTATCTTAAAGACTTCATCCCAAGAAGTATTGGCCCTAAGGATTCCCAGAAATCTCCAGTCCGATGGTTGAGTAAAAATGTATGTGCAGGAATGTACGATTGTTTCAGGTAATGAAAACAGAGAACAAATTGGATGTTAGTAAATAGGGAATTGGGTGAACCAATTAAGACACCAGTCATACAATGGCATACTCTTCTGTCATTAAGGCGTATGTAATGGATCAGTTGTCTGGGTGTGGACCTGTACTCTGTATGCAATGCTAAGTGAGAAAAAAAAAAAGCAGTTTATAGTATGTTTCCATTTGTGTAAAAAATATAAATGGTAGTACATATGATGAAAAGTGGCAAATAGCCTGAATTGTTTACACTGGAGGCAATGACACATTTCAAGGGCCGGTCTTACATCACCTGGAAAGACACCAGCCTCAGGGTGCATCTGACATCACCTTGAAAGATGGCGGCCTCAGGTGAGCTCCTTGCAGTTTCTCCATGCAAGGGAAGTGTCCTCTGTTTTGGCAAAGAGGTTGTTTCAGCAAAATGGTGAGTTCAGGAGAATGTGAGGATCAGGGATTCTCAAGCATTTCCATCCAGATGGTCTCATTTCAGTTCTCAGGTACAACTCTTTGCCTACATGGGCCCTGACTCTGATATGGAAGATATGCCCAGACGCTACCTCATAATCCCATGTAAACTCTGCCACCCTTACAATTGTATCTGGAGCCTGACACTCAGCCACCTGGGCCCTGTAGCTGGAGGAGATGAGATTGTCCATCAAAGCGGCTGAATTTCAGTTTGTGAACATTGAGACTTCATTTTATTTTTTTCAAGGTTTCCAACACAGTTAACAAAAGGTAGCTTATACCACAATCCTTATAATTATAATTATAATAATTATAGTTGCCCTTTCCCCATTCAGATGTCTTCTTCTACTTTTACACTGTATATCTTGCTTACTAATTCTGCTTACGTGTGTGTGTGTGTGTGTGTGTGTGTCCTCATTAATGTCTGAGTAATCCAGCTCCAAGTTCCCATTTTGAGGATATGATTTCTAAGATTATTCCAATACCATCCTTCTTGATTTGTTCCCCAGAGAGCATAATCTAAAACAAAGGCTAATGTATATGTGCTTTACTTGGAGAAGCTTGGTGAAGGGAAGCAAAGGAAAAGAAAAGAACAGGAAAGAAAAGAAAAGAAAAGAAAAGGAAAGGAAAGAAAAGAAAAGAAAAAAGAAAAGGATAGAGAAAAATCACTATGGACACTGGTTGCTAAATCCTGTAGGGCCATCTGAGAAACCTTATAAAATGTTTATCAGATCTGTTCAGCGTACGGGAGAAGGATGAAAGCATATATTCCCAATTTTAATTTCTATTGGTTAAAACTTCATCTCAGGAAGTGTGGGTCCCAAGGGGTTCCCAGAAATCTCCTGCCTTAGAGCCAATAAAGAACCCTGGAGTGGGCGGTGAGTCTCATCACAGGTACCTGAGGCAAATGCTATCTGCTCACACCTGTGTGAAGCTGGCCAGAGCCTGTGTAGCACTGACTGCCACAGAAGTGTCTGGAATAAAGACAGGTCAGAATGAAATGATCTAAAGTAGTGTGTAAGAGGTGTCCAACACTATAGCCAGGACATTCATCATATCATTAAAGAAGCTAAAGCAATATAAATTTTCAGATTTGTTAAATAAATGGTGGCATGGACATTTAATGAAACACTGAGTCCCTAACAAAAAACACAATAATAGCAGTATGCTAGTTTGTGATAATGTGAAAATATTCACAATAAACTTTAAATGGGAAAATCTGGTTATATTAACAATACATATGACCTGATTTAATAAAATAGTTTTGTCTAATTTTCTCATTTTTGGGAATGACTAAGATTTACAAACTTTTGTGGTACACAAAATTTGTGCACTTGGGGGGTCCCTCAGCCTTCTTGCAGTCCAGGAGCCCTTGGGGAGCGGGCCTAAGCCATCCGTCAGACATCCTTAGCACTGCTGCAGAGGTGGGAGAGGCTCCTGCCACTGCTGCTGTGCTCACCAGCCGTGAGCACAGCTTCTGGCTGAGTGGCACTCCCTCTGTGGGATCCGGCCAAAACTGGCTCTCTGACATCCCCCGAGGGGTCCCAGATTGCAAGAAGGCTCAGGCCAGGCTGAGGGACCCCACCAGTGCATGATTGGGGCTGGGGAGAGATGCCAGAGGTTGGACAC
>NW_006383015.1:3703581-3707133 GCF_000327345.1 Myotis davidii | reverse complement strand
GCCGGCAGCAGCAGGCGTGGAACATTGGAGTCCTCCATCACTGAAGCAAGCAAGCCTCATGTTCGCTTCAAGCTGCCTGGCTATCAGCCGCCATCTTGGCTGGCAGTTAATTTGCATATTGCCATGATTTAGCCAATGGGAAGGGTAGCAGAGGTACAGCTAATTACCATGCTTCTCTTTTATTAGATAGGATATCCTGCTATATATCCTGTGGGATCTACTCAAGCTATTGTAGGCCTTACTTCCTCCTTATAAATTATTTCTAACTTCCTACAAATAGAGAATTTTAATAATAATAATAATAAATTTTTCTTCTATTTCTCCCCATTCTTCTGTTCTTTGCCATAGATATTGCAGCTGCAGGATAGAGGATATTTAATTAATGTTTCTTTTGGACAAAAGTTTCCTTTTCTGAAATTTCAGTTACTTTACCCATAATATTATTCAGCTTGGGTAGACAAAAGAAAATATCATAGTCTGGGTGGACTAAACAATAGGAATTTATTTCTCACAATTCTGGAGGCTGGGAAGTACAAGATTAAATTAGATTTGCCATTCAATTAGATTCCCTAGGCAGGGCTCTCTTCCTGGCTTGCAGATGGACACTTTCTTACTGTGTCCTTCAGTGGTAGAGAAAGATTGAGGAAGCAAGCTCTCTGGTGTCTCCTTATAAGGCCACTAGTCCTAAACCTAATTACCTCTCAAAGGCCCCATCTCCAAATGTCATCACATCTATATATAAATTTGGGGGAGAGAGAGTTCATTCCATAGCACCTATTACAATTGATTTTATAGAATCATAGACTCAGACTGCAATGGAATTTAGAGGGAACTGAAATCAAGCTTTTACTCAAAAGTAGGAATCCTGGCTATAACATTTCTGAGAAATGATGATGGTACTTTATATTTTATTTATTAGTCCTTAGGCTAATTAATAGAAAGATTAATAGCCCAGAAGATTCTTTTCAAATGGAATATTTGTCTCTTAGATTGAGAATAATCCTGAAGAAAAATAATTTTAAAATCTTTTTAAAATATATATTTTTATTGATTTCAGAGAAGAAGGGAGAGGGAGGAAGAGATAGAAACATCAATGATAAGAGAGAATCATTGATTGAGTGGCTGCCGCCTGCATGTCCCCCACTGGGGATCGAGTCCACAACCTGGGCATGTGCCCTTACCAGGAATCGAACCGTGACCTCCTGGTTCATAGGTTGATGCTTAACCACTGAGCCATGCTGGCCAGGCTTATTTTAAAACCTTAATACTAAAAATAATATTGAGCACTTACATTGTTCTCACAATGTACCGTGCACAGTTCCAAGCACTTTTCAAATGTCAACACACTTAATCCTCACCATCACCCTGTAATATAAATGCTAGTAGTATCCTCATCTTACAGATGAAGAAACTGAGGCACATAATGTTTAAATAACTTGTCCAAGGTCACATGGCGTGTAAGTGGTGGAACTGGGATTTTAAATCTAGCCACCTGGCTCCCGAGTCTGTAGTCTCGAACGTTACATAAAGAAAATTATTTCCAAAGCTTCCACTGTTATTTCCTTCCATCTCATTTCCCATTGCTCCTTTATTTTTCATAAGGTTTCTCTGATCTCTAGGCCAAATGAGATTCCAAAAATAACAATTTTAATTTTCAAATCGAGGGCATGATTTGTAAATGGACCAAGTTATTTTTGTGAACCCTACATAAAATTCAGGAGCAGAACTTCGGGAAGGAACTTCCAGATGGCAGTAAATCTTCACAGTTCAGTAATTAAGCCTTTTGAGAATGTAACTCGGTTATGGAGCCACTGCCTGATTAACTGTACAATATCAATTATATCAAATGGTGCTACTTTAATTCTGTCAAAATTTAGAGAAACCTGACATGCTGACACGAGACTCTGTGAAGTGTGATAATGAGCTGCCAAGTGTCATAAAGTGCCACGGGAGGGGGAAAACACCCTTGCTTTCAGACTAAAGATTTTTCCCCTCTATTCATTTTAGAGCGTGCTTTATTAAACAGCATGGACATCCAGGTACCTACACTTCTGTTTGAAATGAACAGCCTAATCTCTTTTAGTTTTCTGAATGAAGTTTAAGTGATATAAGCCAATCTTATAGAAGAAAATACATATAACATTTCTTTTTGGCTCAGAATAATTATCTATCTAGAAAATTAGAGTCTTAAACCTTTATTGCCCGGCTCCTGTGAGAAATGGTTTTCAGAAAGTTAACTTGAACTTTCCAAAAGTGAAAAGTTTGACTTGCCTAATTTTACAGTGGCAGACACTTGTCTGGTCATTAAGGACAAATCCAGCCTGTTTAAATAGCAAAGCTCGAGTTGTTAAGTGACAGTCTCTTTCACCAAAGTTTGGCGTTCTTTAAAAGAAACGTATGCCCTTTCACACAAAAAAATAGAAGGGAAATTATAGGAGAAATACAATATCATCCAATGGAAGAGCTTAAGGTTTCATCAATAAAGTAATGTGTAGTTAAAAAGCACAAGCCACTCAGTTGTGATTTTTCCATCATTACTTTAATGCCATGTTCAAATATTTAAATTTTCTCCTTGTGTCCTGAAGTAGACAAAAGAAGCTCTTCAATATGACTCGGAGAGATGGCCTTAACGAGCACTCTACCACGGAAAATTCAGTCCCTTTCATGTAGGTGGTGATCATCTCTTTCTGAACAACTACCATATATGCACTTCTTGACCTCCTTTTTACCTTCATTTACAGTTAATTTCTGCATACTTCCATTCAGAAATGCCAGCACCCCAAATCCTACATGTATCTGAAATGTCTAAAACCCAATCCATCAGATTGTCTACCCCTTCCCAACTGGTTGTCTCCCTCTCTTTCCTTTCGTCAGGAGAATCATTTTCCAAGTTGCCCGAAGTTGAAACATCACAGTCTTCTTTATTCTTGTCTTACCCCACTCTGGGTATCCTACAGATTGGTAACCTATTTATTGAAACTTCTGAATTCAATAGGATGCAAACCTAAAGGAAGGTTTTATTTTTCTTGAATCACTGTTTTCAACCAGTCAACATTTTGCCATCGCTTAATGACATTTGGAGAAAATTCCAGTCTCCTAGCGCTCCCTACCATCATTGTTTTGGTCTCTCCTCTTTCAGAGCTCTTCATCTCCTGTGGCTATCCTTTCTGCCACTCTCTGCTGATCATCTCCTCACCTGGCAGCCTTTCTCCTTAGGTACTGGCAAGATGGATTGAACCTTTCATTTGTGGATCTTGGCTCACAAGAAACATAGGCAGTCCTGCGAGGACAAATGGTAGAGTGCTTGAATGCATTACCTTCCTGTCTTTGTCCTGTTATCATTTTCCAAGTATATATTTTTCTTGGCTCTGGTAGGCTCAGGCTAAAGCAAAAAAAATCCATTGGCTGAACTGAATGATGTTACTCTCCACTACTGGAAGGCACTTTTAATTTTTTATGAGTGATTTTCTTGAAGTTCTTCTCTTGTTGGTTTTTGGTAAGGAAAGCACCCTCCCATCCCACTGTCTTCTTCCATCTACGGTGGGTCAGGGG
>NW_006383015.1:3700302-3702920 GCF_000327345.1 Myotis davidii | reverse complement strand
GTGCTCATTCCTTGTTTTAATGTCCATTTATTTCCAATCAAATTCTAAGTTTCATACAAAAGGTTTGGCAAGGCTGTGAATCCAAATTATTCTATATAATAAAAGGCTAATATGCAAATTGACCGAATGGCAGAATGACAGGTTGCTATGATGCACACTGACCACCAGGGGACAGATGCTCAATACAGGTACACATAAGAATGACTTTTGTGAATGCCTATTTTTAAAAAACAATCTTTAGTATAACCTATTGCTTAAAGTAAATAATTATTTAATTAGTTCCCTTTATATAGTGATTACCTTTAAATTTTGTTAATCAAGATAGTGTGTTATATAGTGAGAATGATCACTAAAAGTGTAAAACTAGGACACATAAATTTCTAAATTAGTTAAGAAAAAAAAGGGAGGAAAGAAAAATTATCTTCCCATTAGAAGGAACAAACTGGCAAAAATATATTTTTTAAAAAGCATGATAATTGCAAAGTTCAAATAATATTGTGGAAACAATCCAAATACTCCAGAGACCCATCAGCACAAGTTATTTATATTATTAGTAAGACTAGTTAAAATACAAAGATTTTCAAACAAAGTTTATACATCGCATAGCACATTCACTTAAAACGTGATTGAATGTATAAAGATAGAAGAAAAAATATCACAAAATAATTACAAAAAGTAATCTGGCACAAGTATGAATACAATAAAAAAAAACAGACCTTAAGAAAATAATTATTAGTATTAATAGAGTATGTATTTAATCGTAAAGCTTCAATTCACCAGAAAGATAAAACATTTCTGAGACTGTAGCATATAAGATGTCTCAAATATATAAAGCAAATGCACAGAATAATAAGCCATTCTTAAATCCATCATATTTGAATAATTTAGCACCTTGCTCAAAAGGTAATAAATTCAAACTAAGCAAAAAGTGGTAATGGTTTTAATAACACATTTAAAACTCAATTTATTGGTCAATATAGACCTTCAAAACAAATAGAATATACATTCTTTCCAATAGGATATGAATTATTTATAAAAATAAACCATATATTAGGCTCAGAGAAAACCTCTATAAATTATATAAATTTATAAAATAGGTAAGGAAATAAAGCTCCTAGTCCTATCTTGGAAAACCAGGAGACTAAATTCGAAATAACTGTGAGTCAAAAAAGAAATAATAATGTAAATTATGAGTTTAGAACCGGATATCAGTAAATGCATTATAATACACATTTGTGGGACACAGTTATAGAAGTTCTTAGACTTTTTAAACTTTACATATATCTAAGGGAAAACAAGAAAGACAGAAAATAATGAGGCAAACATTGAACTTAGGGAGTTAGAATAAGAACAACAGAATCAAAGCAAGAAAGTAGAAAATAATAAGCAAATGCAGAGATTAGTAAAATAAAATATAAACAAAGAAGATCAATAAAATAAAAACTAGTTAAGACTGACAGAATTTATCGAGAACAAAAAGAGATGGTACAAATAACCCATATTAGGAAGGAAAATGGATACATAACTACAATAAATTAATGATGTATATTTCTTGGTCTACATAAGGTACAGTTGAAAAATAATCTTTTGTCTTATACTAGATTCTTCTATGCTGTTCATTTGATTCATGCTTGGTTTGAAGCTATGAAGAACTATCAGATTCTTTTTAAACAGCACTGTATCAGTGGCCCTGACAAACAATCACAGAGTTGGTTTTTTTTGCATGCACACATTAATGCTGATTTCTGCTATACCTTCAAATACAACTTTAATGTAGTATAGCTGTGTGGGATTCTGTAATGGCCTAGGGACAATTGTGAGAGGACTGATTTTCCTGTGTGTGTGTGTGCAGCAGGTCCTACTTATCCTTTGGGGTCTATATAATCTTTCATGATTCCATTTTTCTAGTGTTGAAAGACTAATCCATAGACAGCCATTCTCAGATCATTTTTTTGCTTTCATTCTTTTTCTCCATTTACCAAAGACTTATCTTGAAGAATTTCATAGTTGGAAAGAAAACAATAAACTAAGTTGTTTAAGACTCAAATTATATTTTAATGGAATTATAGGCATCAAACATAGCAAAATGGGCAAAGTATTTTTTTTTAATTCTTTATTGTTTAAAATACCAGGTGTACTGGTCAATAATGCAGATTTCATAATTGAAGAAAACACGATAATTTCAAGAAAAACATCAAAAGTGCTTTATTCAAAGTAATGTCCATCACTAGCTACACATTTCTCCTATCTTTCAGGTAATTTGTGGATACCGTCCCAATAGAACTTTTCTTGTTTTGAGGCAAACCATTCAGAGACCCAATTTTCCACTTCTTCGTACATTTTGAAGTGCTGCTCAGAAAGTGCATGTGCCATCGATCGGAACAAGTGGTAATCTGAAGGAGCAAGGTCTGGTGAATACAGTGGGTGCGTTAATACTTCCTAGGCAAGGTCTTAACATGTCTTTAACTGGTTTTGAAGTGTGTGATGGTGTGTTATCATGAAGCAAAATTACTTTGCCATGTCTTCTGGAACATTCTGGTCGCTTTATGATCAAAGCATGATTCAGATTGATTATTTGTTGTCAGTGGCGATCAGTATTAACTCTTTCACTTGGTTTG
>NW_006383015.1:3694981-3699596 GCF_000327345.1 Myotis davidii | reverse complement strand
TGTTTTTCTGTTGTTTTTTGTTTCAATTTAAATTCTTTATTGTTTAAAGTATTACATATGTCTCCCTTTTCCCCCATTGACCCCTCCCCAGCAACTCCCAGACCCCAGCACATGCCCTCACTCCCCTACTGTCTATGTTCATGGGTTATGCATTCAAGTCCTTCGGTTGACCTCTCACCCTCCCCACCGCCTGCCAATGAAGTTGGATGGTCTGTTTGATGCTTCTATGTCTCTGGATCTATTTTAGTTCATCAGTTTATGTTCATTATATTCCACAAATGAGTGAGATCATGTGATATTTATCTTTCTCTGACTGGCTTATTTCACTTAGCATAATGCTCTCCAGGTCCATCCATGCTGCTGCAAATGGTCAGAGTTCCTTCTTTTTCACAGCAGCATAGTATTCCATTGTGTAAATGTACCATAGTTTTGTGTGTGTTTTTAGATTCCATGCAATCCCCATTAAAATACCAATGGCATATTTTAAAGACCTAAAACAAACTCTCCAAAAATTCATATGAAATAAAAAAGACCCCGAATAGCTGCAGTAATCCTGAGAAAGAACAAACTTGGAGGGATCACAATACCAGATATCAAACTATATTACAAAGCCACTGTTCTCAGAACTGCCTTATACAGGCACAATAACAGACAGAGACCAATGGAACAGGACAGAGGACTCAGAAGTTGACCCAAGCCAATATGCTCAATTAATATTTGACAAAGGAGGCAAGAGCATGCAATGGAGTCAAGACAGTCTCTTCAATGGTATTGGGACAGATACATGGAAAAAAATGAAACTAGACCACCAACTTACACCATTCACAGAAATAAGCTCAGAATGGATAAAGGACTTAAACATAAGATAGGAAACCATAAAAATCTTATAAGAATCCATAGGCAGCAAAATATCAGACATACTGTATGTCTTAGCAATATCTCTACCAATACAGCTCCTAGGGCAATGGAAACTAAGGAGAAAATAAAAAAAAAAATGGGACTACATCAAAATAAAAAGCTTCTGCACAGCAAAAGAAACCATCAACAAAACTACAAGAAAGCCCACTCCATGGGAGAACACATTTGCCAATGTTATATTCAATAAGGATTTAATCTCCAAAATTTATAGGGGACTCATACAACTTAACAAAAGGAAGATAAACAATCCAATCAAAATATGGCAAAGGACCTAAATAGACCCCTTTTGAAAGAGGACATACAGGAGGTCAAGAGGCATATGAAAACATGCTCAAAGCCACCAATGAGCCAAGAGATGCAAATCAAAATGACAATGAGGTACCATCTCACACCTGTCAGAATGACTATCATCAACAAATCAACAAACGACAAGTGCTGGTGAGGATGTGGAGAAAAAGGAACCCTCATGCACTCCTAGTGGGAATGCAGACTGGTGCAGCCACTATGGAAGACAGTATGGAGTTTCCTCAAAAAACTACAAATGAAACCCCCATTTGACCCTGTGATCCCACTTCTAGGAATATATCCCAAGAAACCCGAAAC
Source organism: Myotis davidii (assembly GCF_000327345.1). Classification (NCBI taxonomy): domain Eukaryota; kingdom Metazoa; phylum Chordata; class Mammalia; order Chiroptera; family Vespertilionidae; genus Myotis; species Myotis davidii. The sequence goes on along the minus strand of NW_006383015.1, from coordinate 3,698,075 downwards.
ACCAATCAGAAAGGATATATGCACCCCTATGTTCAGAGCAGCACAATTTACAATAGCTAAGATTTGGAAACACCTTAAGTGCCTATCAGCAGATGGGCAAAGTATTTTCAAATGTATAAGTGTTTTAGGTACTTGGAAACATCATGAATGTTGTTTTCACTTGAGGCTGGCCTTGTAAAACTGATATCGTGCAGTTCTAAGATAGTGTTTCTAACTCACCCCAGTTCAGATTTTTTTTACTTACAAATACATAGAATTTGTTCTTGGAAGAAATTAAAGATAAATGAATGTAATTTTACCTACTAGTATATAACTAAAAAAAATTAACAGGTTTAGTCCATGTGAAAATTCAAAGCCAGCTCACTTTGGATAACCTTTTGGCTGGCTGGCTAATGCAGAAAAAGGAACAGACAGAACCAGTTTGAGCAAGTCCAACTTCTAAGTGAGTCACAATGCTAATCTTATTTTTTTTACATACCTGATTGTTTTTCATTCAGGTTTCCTCCAGGGTCAAATAGAGTTTCAGCATTCCAAGAAGAAAGATGGAACTACCTTCTTGTTGTCGAACATTTTGTCTTTATGTCACAAATGTTGATGCATATATTCAACCGACTGCTATTTCCTGGCAAGGATGTTTCAAGTTGTTCTTTTCTATTTACATTTCACATGAAGAAAAGAGTATTGTCCCATGAGAAAGCTATTTCTTCATTAGTGTAGGTTCCATATCTGACCATTTGGCCAACTCTGAAAGTAAAGAACAAGACTATATATGAAGCAATTTTTGTGTGGTAATCTATCAAAAATTTCATTAGGAGTCCATGACAGAACTGAAATTAGAACTTGATAATCTACATATTAAATATTCCATAGCTTGAGGATCATATCCCCTACTTTTTTCTAATCTATAATACATTGCTACTTCTTCTGTGTTAACTAAGGAATCTTATCAATATACTAGAGGCAAATTGCATGGATTAGTGCATGGTGGCGGGGTTAGGAGGGTGCCCCTCAACCTGGCCTGCGCCCTCTCGCAATCTGGGATTCCTTGGAGATGTCCCACTGCCAATTTAGGCCCAATCCCCGCAGGCAGGGGATGCACCTGCTGCCACCGCTTGGCTTGCTAGTATTGTTGTGGCATTGGGAGAAGCTTCCTGACAGCACGGCAGCTGTGTTCACCAGCCATGAGCCCAACTTCTGGCTGAGTGGCTCTCCCCTTGTGGGAGCACACTGACCATCAGGCAGCAGCTACTGCATTGAGTGTCTGCCCCCTGGTGGTCAGTGCACATCATAGCAACTGGTCGACCGGTCATTCCAGTCGTTCTGGTTGTTCGGTTATAACGATAGCTTAGGCTTTTTTATATATACTAGAGGCCCAATGCATGAAAATTCGTGCAAGAGTAGGCCTTCCTTCCCCCAGCTGAGGGCACCCCCTGGGCTTCCCTCATCTGGCCGCTGGCAGGCACCCGGGACCCTGGCTGGCTTCCCCTGGCCCCGGCTTGGTCAGGAAGGATGTCCAGAATGACGTCCAGAAGATGTCTGGTCTAACTAGCATATTACCCTTTTTATTATTATAGATAGATAAGTATTTAAAGTAGAAGAAGAATATATTTTTCTAGTTGCAGGTAACTTTTTCAAGTATTTAATATGTCCCATCCCCTAAAAATACATCATCTCCTTATACAACCATTATCATCATCTACATGTTACAGATGATGAAAAGGAGGTTTAAAGAGGTGTGAGAGTAGGACTTCCAGAATGATAAGAACTCTCTCTTTGGCAAAAATTAACTGGTAAAAATTAAGAAAAGCACTCATGACAGGCTTGGGAAATTGTTCTAAGAGCGTACAGCAAATGGGAAAGCATTCATTCAGTAAAATCTACGATATCTCTGTAAAAACAATGAGAGTCTGTAGCATTTGAACCATGACTCACTCCATTATTCCCTTGGTGTTGTGTAAACTCAGTTCCCGTGTGTGCATCTAAGAGGTTAGTGCCCTGGATCCCCAGCTTCCTGCCCGAGGCTCCAATATCTTCCTGTGAGGAGTAGGTTATCACAAATTCTTATTTCCTCCAGATCCGTGGTGTAGAAGTGGGCATGGCCGAGAGGAATTCCTTACCCATTCAACCACCATTTGTACGGAAGAAGCTCTGCCCCATCACAAGAAACCAAGAATACTGAAGCTCTGCTTGTCACCCTCAGCTCTGTTCTTTTGTATCACTGATAGGGTTGAAATTCCATGTTGAGAAGGTCAACTCAAGGAGACTGGGGCAGCTATCCCTGGCCCCCATGACTACTTGTAGAATGGAAGGATCAGTCTGGAAAAGCACATCCCCAACCTCAGCTCTGTGTAGGGGCACAGGGGTGTCTCCCAGGGCATAAAGCAAGCGCAGGGAGGAAGGCATGAGCCACTCTACCTGAGAGGATTAGTCTTTATCTGGAACAGAGAGTGGAGAGCTTCTTGCCTAAGAGTGTTGTCATGAACAACAGAGACCTTGGTGGAGATCCAGCCAGGGGGGCTGGTAGCTCTAATTGCAAAGTAGTCAGAAGTTTAAAAAGACAGAACAGTGAAAGAGACAGCTAAGCAAAGCCCTGCTAGGAACCTTTCTGGGAGCTAGAAAGGTTGTGCAGATAAAGTAGGTTGCACGTAGGCATGAATAATCAGTCTCAATTGCTTGTGCATTGGGACTCTAGTAGCTATATAAAATGGCCTCTTTCTTCTTCCATTGATTACTTCTATTTTTTTTCCACTTTCTCTATTTTGGAATGTAACTGCCAATAACCTGCTTCACCATGTTTCATGGGAACAGATAACTGTTTGTTAGATTCACAGACCCAAAGACAGAGAGGAATTTTGCCCCCAATGTACTATACCCACCATCTTAATCATACCTGGTTTAGATGATGACATTTGAGGTGGTATTTAGATGACATTTTGTTGTAATGGGTTGGCCTTTTGGGGACTTTGGAATGGAGTAAATGTATTTTGCATATGGAATTTACATGAATCTTTGGGGGTCAGATGGGAGACTGTGGTAAACTGAATCATGGCCCTTACAAAGATGTCCACATCCTAATCCCTAGAAACTGCTACTG
>NW_006383015.1:3691656-3694888 GCF_000327345.1 Myotis davidii | reverse complement strand
TTAAGAAGGGTTGGTAATATTATTATGCTTAAAATCCATTTTTTCTTGAAATATTAATGTTTATTGTGTGTAATGTTATATTTAAGATCATTTTTCTTGAAATATAAAAACATGCTATGAACATTAAAAAAATTAATGGAAAAAATATCCTTGGGTGAGAATTAACAAAAACGAAACAAAACAAAAAAATAAAATATCTTGCAGAAGCCCCTTGAAACTTTTTTCTTGCATCTTCCTCCATCCTGCCACTTGGAAGGGGGGCAATGGATGCTGCTAAAGCAGCCCTCTTCTGCTGTGGAGGTGGCATGAGACTGGGCCCTTGATGACAAGGACCGTGCTCTTCGTTGACTGCTAGGCGATGCCTATGTAGTTGGTCTAGGCACCATCTTTTGAGAATCACTATTCCTTTGTTTTTTGTTATATCAGCTGCATCAAATCGTAACTGACGTTGCTAGGAGATTCTGGTAACTTGAGAAAACACATCTCATATGAAGGCATATTCATTTTTAAAAAATATATATTTTGATTGATTTTAGAGTGAAAGGAAGAGGGAGAGAGAGATAGAAACTTCAGTGATGAGAGAGAATCATTGACTGGCCGCCTCCTGCTCACCCCACACTGGGATGGCGCCTGCAACCCAGGCATCTGCCCTGACCGGGAATCGAACTGTGACCTCCTGATTCATAGGTCAACTCTCCACCACTGAGCCATGCCAGTCAGGCAGAAGGCATATTCATATTTGAGTTTTTATGACATGGAGCTGACCAATAATGCACATCTATTGGTCTCACACTGAGCTGTGGGACAGAGTGGAAAGAACTGCAACCTAGGCCCATAGAAAGCACTCTCCTGTTAGCAATTGTCCCCAGAAAATAAAGGAAGACAGTAGATGCATTAATAAATTAATAAAGAATAAAGGTAGTCATCAGCAAAATCGTTTTACTAGTAGACAGTCACCAGCGTGGAGATTGGAGCCGTCAGCCCCTGCATCACCCAAACTTGCTTGGTCTTTTTAGATTCCCATGCATGTTGGCTCCATGTATATTTTTACTCTTAAATTGTAAGCACCATGTCTCTGTTGGAGGGTTTGCCACACGCTGCAAGACCTCACTTTGCTCCATTTTATTAGAAGTACTTGGGATTTTACATCTCCTAGTCACAGTTCTTAGCCACTGATGGACAGGTGCAAGGTTGTATGTATTTCACCTATCTTGTCTTGGTCAGGATGAAGTAGAATCATGACCTACCCTTGTGGGACAAAGCCAGAGTTACCCCTTCATAAGACTGCTTGATAACACATCCCTCCTTACTCTCCTTACTGTACTAGTACCATTTCTCTACTCTTGTAGTGTTTTCCGCGGCCCCCTGGGAAAGCTTAGTATTAATTATATTCACAAGAATCCTCGCTTCAGGGTCTGTTGACAGGGAACCCAACGTAAGACAGAGATAATAGAATTTTAATTTTCTTCCAGAAAGCAGTGAAAGAATAAAGGGAAGATCAGTCATCTTCTATCTTCTTGAATTTGAGCTTTCTCCAGTGACGTGTCTCAGATATCTAGACGTTCTTGGGAAGAAAATCAACTCATTTCAAGCATCAAGATTCATTTAGAAAGTGGAAAATGTGTGTCTCGACTTCAGGAGAGAGGTCGGGCCCAGAGATATATTAAATTAAAACAGCAGGGTTGTCAATTCCTAATGTATGAGTAAGGCTGATTTACTTTTCTATGAACTACTTGTCCATCCTCTCCTAATTTTAAAAGTCAGTACAGCTGTGAGTTTCATTAAATGTTTATGATCCAATTATAGGATATATTTTTAGCCTTAATAAAAGGAAGTTGATACAGCTTCACTCTGTCCTTTCAGAGGAAGAGTAAAAAAATCTACCAAGTGAGTCTATAATATGTCACCATAAATCTTCTATTTCCCAAGCCTTTGTCTCTCTCAGACTTCAAAGATAAATGACTATTACTAGAATTAATATCTCTTAAATATATCATGATTCTTCAACATTATTAGCCAAAAAAGCTGTTATAAAAACTTCACTAAAATCAAATTTGATTTTCCTTCTATGAACTAGAAGGGGGACTGTGATTTGTCAGTACAGTACCTGTAGTGGAAATGTCTTCCATAATAAATCAGCAGGTTTTCTTAGGGGAACAAAAATGTTTTACATGCCAGAAGGAAAATTACCAAATATAGTGGCAAATTTATTTTTTTTTTTATCTTTTGAAAACCATGACCATTTAAATAATTTAGCTAGAAGAGGTTAGTATCACTTTCAGTCCTCAGTCTTGCTTTCAAGTGGTATGAGTTTGGTAGCAAAACAATACAACTTAATTGAGCAGGGAGAGCTTTAAAGAGACATCTCCAAAATATTTGAAGTACTCCTACACTCCCACTAGATGCCAAAGATAATTTTAGTGTAAGTTTCTTTGTACTGTTGTGAGTTAGAAGCCTAATTCTCTAGAAATGTGTGTCTCTGTAAATAAAACCCCCTGTGACAGTTTCTATGGAACTAGTTGCTAACACTAACATTATTAAGGCTGTTTTGGATTGGAAGGAAAGACACTACAAACTGCTTCTGTAATTTGGGGCTGAGGAAGAAAAAAATTGGAGCATGGCAAAAAATGAAAGAAAGTATTTGAAGTGTTGCCCTAGCCGGTTTTGTCTCAGTGCATAGAGAGTCAGCCTGTGGACTGAAGGGTCCTGGGTTCAATTCTGGTGAATTGCAAGTACCTCGGTTGCAGGCTCCCGGGGCCTGGCCAGGGGCATGTGGGAGGCAACTAATTGATGTGTCTCTCTCACATCAGTGTTTCTCTCTATTTCTCCCTCTCCATTTCACCCCCCCCCCCAAAAAAAAATATCTTCCAGTGAGGATTAAAAATAAATAAGTGAATGAATAAATAAAGTGTTACACTTGAAAATTCTGTTTTTCAATGAAAAACATTTCTATAATGTGTTAATGATGACAGTGTCTATAAAGTAAATATTTTATAGTATTATTTTCTATGTCCACACCAATGATATGTTGACTTCTGGAATCATGAGATTTTTTTTAATTTTAAAATGTAGATGATGCTTTGGATACATAGGCAAAGCCTTATAATATTGGCCCACATTAAGTTTCAGGAATTTGCTTCTTTTTTTTTCCGGGTATTTACTAATGGAGGTAAAACAGGAAAAACAATGAAAGAATGTTCTCCTAACCTATGTCCCTTGGGATTTGGGATTT
>NW_006383015.1:3687447-3691611 GCF_000327345.1 Myotis davidii | reverse complement strand
CACTATGCAAGCTTGTCTCTCAGGTGGGAGTCGCTGCTGTGGAAAAGCTTACCCCCAAGTAGAATTTCCTGCAAACTGTTTACCAACCTCCCCTGACTTCATGTCATTTTTACTCTTCATAGTTTCCCTCCTGTTCTTTAACTTTTTCTATTTACTTTGGAAACTTCCTCAAATTTATTTTAACATGAAATTGAGGCATGAATACATAAATAAAGCTAACATGAATGATACATGAATTCTGCGCAACAATTAATAAAATTTCATTCTTAGAGATGAGAAAGTTTTTAGAACAGGGAGACAAGTGACTTGCCTTAAGTTATTAGTATTTTTTCTTAGCTTCAAGTTTGGCCTAAAACTCAAGCATTTCAGATTCTTGACCCAATATTACTTTTAGCAGGACCCCAGCTCATCTGAGGACGTCTGTGAAGCTGGGTTGTTTGTAATGACCATAACACGACATTTATTTTAAAAACTATTTTTTTATTAAAAATACTATTTGCATTCTGAAACATATTCCTTTCCAAGTTTGAAACCATAGGTCTTAAAAGTAGGTGATGGACTTTTGGTTAGCAACCAGTTCCTTATTTAGTAAAGATAAGCTCCTCATGGAACAGGAGAATAAGTGTGAATCCCACCATATGCAGTAGCTAAAAGGAGGAGACACTTGTTAGAGTGGCTGAATACCACTTACAAAACAAAACAAGCCCTCGCTGGTTTGGCTCAGTGGATAGAGCCTTGGCCTACAGACTGAAGGGCCCCGAGTTTGATTCCGGTCAAGGGCACATGTCCAGATTATGGGCTTGAGGAGGGAGTGTGCAGGAGGCAGCTGATCAATGATTCTCTCTCATCATTGATCTCTCTCTCTCTCTCTCTCTCTCTCTCTCCCCTTCCTCTCTGAAATCATTAAAAATATATTTATAAAAACAAACAAAAAAATAAACCAGAAAACACACAAAAAGCAACCAGCGGAAAAATGCTAAAAGCAAACTTTTTTTATGCCAATATAATTACTTTTCCTTTATATCATTGTCAAACCATGCCTCAAGCCTGTGTTTGCAAACTTTTATTCTCATCAATGAAGCACCTAATAGGCAATGGAATTTAGTTTCCACATACATGTGTGCTTTATTTTTAATATGAAGATCAGAAGCATGAAAGGAAAAGAGTTCGGTTATAATTAGAACTATATCATGTTTTGAAACTTCAGTTTTTTTTCTCACAATTTTTAATTTTCTCAGACTTCCTGAATATCCAGTTTGACCTATTCATACAGATTTTTATCATAAAATTGTAGATTTTGAAAATGTTTCTTCATAATTCTCTGTTTCTTTTTTAAGTCAGTGCTTATATTTAAAACCAGAATTTTTTAAATAAAGTGTGTCAGTAAATAACACTTACGCCAAAATAATGAATTAAACAACCACAGGTAATTGGTGTATACTCTGATCAAATATGGTGTTACCTGAATGAGAGAAGAAATCTGTTAAATTTCCAAGGAGGGAAAAGAAAAACTAATGGAGAAAAAGTTGGCTGAATGATTTTCCACTCAATAGCTATTTACCTGTTGTTGAGATTATTTTTAGAACCAGTGTTCTATTTTTATTATTCTCCTTTTGCCTATGTTTGTATTTTTAGAAAGCTTTCTTCATCAGATATGCTACAGAATTTTTTTGTGTATATTTTTCACATGCATTTTTCAGAATATGTGTTGCCTAATTAAAATAGAAGTTTTTATGTCATAAACCTTTTACCCATCCAGAATTTATTTATGGCTATATATAAGAATATAAGTGAATAACTGTATCTTTAGAAACTCAAAATGCAAAATGATAGAAGGGTATATTTTAAATTTGCTACCCAATAAATGGGGGAGATGTTGGAAAATAATAGTTAATATAAATAAATTTAGAGCTAAGTGTCATTTTAAGTACTGATCACTTACTATAAGCATTACTTTGGAAAAAATTTAAGGAACTAGCTGATTAACTATAGGCCGGTCATTTGGCATTTTCAAATGTCATTTTTTTCAAAGGTAATATGAGGTATTAAACTAGATAAATTACAAAGTCTCTTTCAACCTTACAAATGACATATTTTTCAACATTCTCACTTTAAAAATATTTAAGATAAATAATGGGAATATAGGGATATGCTCTTCTCTGTATGTCCCGAATCTAATATACTTTTGAAAAGGGTACATTATACTAATCTGGTCAGGCTTCTGTATATTTTTTGAAGCCTTTATTGTTGAGAGTATGACATATGTCTCCTTTCCCCCAACATTAACCTCTTCTAGCCAGTCCCTTCCCCTGACCCCTGCCCTAGGTCTTCACCACCCTATTGTATGTTTCTTTTTGTTTGTTTGTTTTTCTGCTATGTATAATATAGATAGTTGAAATAGTTGCTGAAAGACATGATTAATCAACAAAATGAAGCAGAGGTTGTAACAGAAGGAAGTGAATATGACCTGAAAGGTTAGGAAAGAAGGAGTTCAATATTGGGGTATACTGTGAAAGGATATGATGATCTCTGGTTCAAAAGAAATGACTGTTATTAAGAAAGGTAGAGAAGAGCTGTATGCTAAAAATATATATTTCTTCATTAAACTCTATAGAATTATGGAGTGAATTTCTGTGAAGCTAAAAGGTTAGACACAAAATTAGGCAGTGTATCATACCAGACTGAACTTACAAGTTGAATTGTCTGGGCTCCTTCCCTAAATATGTCCCTTATAGCTGGGGACCATGGAAAATTTATTTAATTTCTCTGTACTTCAAATTCCTCACCTGTAGAATGTGGATGGTGGTAATATTTACCTCATACGGTTGCTATGAGGACTAAATGAGATTCAACATTTCCAGGCATAAAGGAGGTGCTCCATAAATATTAACTATTATCACTGTAGATGTGTACTAGAGAGGATCTGACCGAGAAAGTGAATAGATTAAATTCACCTTGTGCAAATGGCAAAGTTAGACTTCAAGTACACATTCAATTGAAAATTTCATTTCTCAAAAGCAGAGCTTTTGATAAATTTTTGTCTTATCTCTCTGATAGTTTTATCCAGTAAAAGAAGAAGAAAGTTATTAGGGAAATTGGTACTAGTGACTTCACCACAAAGTATTGAAAAGAATAAGGGTAATTTCTGACAGGATCAGATTTTAAATCAGCAAAACACAAGAAGAAAGGCCACATGCTTAAATATTATGGTGATACTGTCAGGATAATGTTAGAGATGCTAAAGTCTAAAATGAACTGTGATATATAAAAAAATGTTAAGGTTAATGAAAGTTTTAAAGTATGTAAGGGATTTTCCAGGTAAGCAGAATTAGTAAGCAGGATATACAGTGTGGGGCAAAAGTAGTCTTACAGTTGTGAGTATGCGAAACACAGAGTTCATTCTTGTATTATTATTTATTAACTAGAGGCCTGGTGCACAAATTTGTATATGAGTAGGGTCTGTCCAGCCCATCCCTATTGAGGCCCATCAGGCGGGGCTGGTGGGGGAAGGGACTGAGGGAGGTTGGACAGCTGGCCCCACCCCAAATTGGGGTGTTGGGGGCCGATTGGAGGCCAGGCTGGTCAGGGGCGGGGACCAATCCGGGCTCGGATCAGGCTGATTGGCTGCCGCAGTGTGTGTCATAGCCACTGGTCATTCTGGTCATTCTGGTTGTTCCACCATTCTGGTCGCTGGGCTTATATATATATATATAGATTATTGTATTATTTTCCATATGAACAATGGTAAACCTACTTTTGCCCAACCCTGTATAGTCTATGGCACAAGGCTATTAATGAGCAAAGCTTGAACCTGCTAGTGAAGGAGCTGATCAAGCCCAGTTGTTATTTGGTAAGAAAGAGAGCAAGCCTCTGATCCCCTCCACTTGAGATTCCAAGTTGCTGAACTTTGTTGGGATGAGCTGTGCTGGGGTCCAACCCCAGGAGGTCCAGGGGTCCCCAAAGGTGTGGATGGGGTCGGCGAGGAAGGAATGACACGGAGATAGCATTCAGTTGATCAGCAGCCTTGCCAGGATCTCCAGCCAAGTTCTGGTTAGGATCTTGAGTGAAGTTCTGGTTTTTATTGTCTTGTTACACCTGTATTTATACCAGTTGATTTTAATCCTGTCAATTTCTATTGCAAAGCTTAGGGCGTTTCTTATCTCC
>NW_006383015.1:3659658-3687264 GCF_000327345.1 Myotis davidii | reverse complement strand
GTTGTGATAGTTGTTGTGCCCAGATTTCAAGATTCCCAAGGGCCCACCAGGGAGCCAGTGAGTCCGATGCAAAAGCAAAGAGTCATTTATTTCAAACCTAGGTTTGGCTGCCCTGCCCCCCGCCCACCTTACTGGCACAGCAGCAGGTGGCAGAGAGGGGGAAAACTCTGTGTGAAGAGAGGTTTTATAGGGGTTTGGGGTAAAGGGAGGAGAAAGGACTGTGGGCCCTGCCGATTGGCCAGGCGCGAGATGGTGTCTCATTACACAGGATGTGGTCATAGTGATGGCGTGCACTTCCCTTGACTATCATTGGCCAGTCCAGAGAAATCCTGGGCGTGGCCAGCAGCGGCTTGGCTTCCGGGAAGAAGGCTTGCTGAGCACATGGCCAAGGGAAGATGGAGGGCATAGCCCTTACCCTGGGGCAAGGTGGAGGGCGAAGTCCTAGCCCTTTCAATAGTCAGGTTTCAGAAATGATTATGGGAAGATACAGCATTTAACATTGTCAGGCCTGGTAAGGTTTCAGCAGGCCAGGGGAAAATGCTCTCATACTAGTCATATGGAAGCAACTGCAAGCACAGCTTCTACTGGACAGATTTCACACTAACACCAGGCCTTTAATTTGTTGGCCTTACCAGCATCATAGCTCCATGTTGAGTGCAGTTACCATCAAGAGGGGACTATGAGTCCTCTGACTTTAAGGGGACAGGTTGAGAGCATAAAATCAAGTGGACACTTTGAATATAAATAAGCATGGGAGATTCTATCAGGAGAGGAGAACATAGGGTCAACTTTCTATTACTTGGGAAGAGGTAGCCTGGAGCAATTCTTCTGAAACTATGTTGAAGGACCATTTCCACCCCTAACTCCATTTGGACAGATACCTTTGTAAAATAACAAGGACGACTTACGTAAGATGATATTTTAAACAAGACACATAATATAAAGTACTATTTTTTTAATTATTAGATCTGACAAACAAAATTAGAATCCAATAAATGTCGCACATATAACATTGGGAAAATAATTACAAATTATATCGCTTGTTCATTGTGTAGGTATTGACAGGTTATTAATATACTTATATACTTAACTAGAGCACTGAACAATATCTTAGCCAGTACTTCTCATCCTTGGCACGAGTGGTACATATTGAAAATTTCAATATATATACAATACTGTGGAGTAATCAGATGAGATTACTTAGGCCAATGTAGGCTCCCTGGCCATCCCAGGACAGATATAGCTCTAAGTCTAGGGAAAAAATGAGGCGCTTAGCTCATGTGCTCATGAAAGAATATACTGAAAGAAAGCTTCTCCAGCTCCCTTTTCATGTGTGTACATACAGGAAAGAGTACTTAGCTGCAATCTGTATTCACAAATGTTCTCACTGACTGTGACCAACTAATTGCAGATAACATCGGAAGCCTCAAAACAAATCTTGTTTTATATAAGTGGCTGGAAACTTGGGTTAATATGGAAAATTCTCTCATAAAGAACCTGCACTATGATAATGCTCGTTTGCCACATATAGCCCAACCAGGAGCCCAGTTTTTAATATTGAAATTCTTTCCTTGTATTAAAACACACTATTCTTAATATATTACCCTTCACGTTAAAAAGAGTTAACACTAAATTTCATTTATGCAAGATTTTTATTTTACATTTAATTTAATGAGCAGTATCAAATTTTATGGTCACTGTTTTTCAATTTTTAAGACTCAAAGGACATTGGTGATGTGCTGATTTGACATAAAGAGCACATCGCAGCAAATGGTGTGATCAGGGGTGGAACTGGGGAAGGCTATCGTCCCACAGCAAAGGTCCTGTCAGGTTATAAGAAATCAAGATCTTCCTTTCTCCCTTCCATGACCTGGTCTAGATGATGCCTTATCCACATGACAAAAGAAGCCAAGGCTTTAAAACGCTGGGAATGGGGCGTCATAAAGCAGGTTTATAGATGCCATCTGTGAAGCAGTGACGGGTCCGAAATCACACAGCCTCGTGGGAAGCAGCAGAGGGGAATGCGTGAGAGTGTGCACTCCGTGGCCAAAAGGTCTGGATCTGAGTTCTGGCCTCACCACTGACTATCTGCTATTCATTAAATGGAGAAGTTATCTGTAATGATGGCATTTTTCTTCATATTATCATTCTGAGAATTAAGTAAATGACACGCTTAGAGCCTGTATAATCGTAAGTGCTCGGTAAGTGTTAGGTCATTTGAACAACTCCAAACCAATGCAGGTCTAAAGAAAATGTGCAGAAAAATCATTTTTTAAAATATCATGTTTATTAATATTTTTGAGGTTGACCAAGGACCATTCTTTGATTGCTGTCTGCTGTTATTTTTTTTTATTTTAATTTTTTTTTGAGTAAGAAAAAAATATTTCTCTATTAACATCAAGCCATATTATGCAAACTGGGTTTCAAATTACTCAGCCAGAGTGCCTGCTATTATTAATAACAAAAAGCTCCTCGGCCCAGCAGTGTGAGGTCTTCCACAGTTTCCAGCATTAGCCTTTCTGGAGGAGCAGGGCTGGTGTTTACTGGGCACTGGTCATGTACCATGAGAAGAACTTCCCATTATCCCAGGAATGTGTGTACATAACTGGAGTGTTCATTTGGCAAATTGGAGAGCCTTGGTTTCTTTACTTAGAAACTGGGCATAATACCTATCTTGTAGGGTTACTGTGGCCATTAAGTAGAAAAATGCATGCTTCCTGCTTAAAAGAGAGGATTTCAAACACACGTAAGCCTACGCCATGCAGATTTTTATTCATTTCTCGGGTTACACAGGTGCTCTTTTCTGCTACTCTCCTTGCTGAAAACTGTGTCCTTTTAAAGAGTGTGGGTAAGAATCATATTGTGTGTGAAAATCCAAGAGGCACTGGTCTAAAAATATGTAACCTGGATTCTATTCCTGGCCTAGCTACAGAGTCCTGTTAACTTATTAATATGTGATTGCCTCAATTTCTTATGCATATACATTGAGAATTAACTCCTTCTCCCCCACTGACAGGAATTTTGGAGTGATGGATTGAGCATCTGTAAACCACAAGTCTCTTGAGGAAAGGAATATGCATATACAGGGCTTACACTATTAGGTGACATGTGCTTCTGTTAAAAGAGTGCTTTGGTGGCAAAGAGGGGTTTTATCTATATGCTTATAAACCGGAAACTGTGTATATGATTGGACTTCACTCTTTGATAAAAGTTTGAGTTTTTATATAAAAAGTTTCTGATATTTGACTTCACAAAATTAAAAATGGTCGCTTCAACAAAAAGAAACTTAGCAAATATCCCCTTTACGATAGTGACCTTATGCCAGGGTAGACATGCTTTCAAGTAACATATGTAAGAGCAAAAATTCAGTTGATCGTTGCACTAAATTTATTCATTGCAGGTAAATAATCTTAATTCTCAATTTTGGAATGAAAAAATGGAGCATATACTTTTTGAAGTTACTTCTCCACCAGATCCCTTTGCTTTCTTTTTATGATCCCAGATTTCTCTACAAATAGTTTATAATCAGGGCATGATAGTCACCTAAGGAGACACATATGAGCATACACGTAATATGCATATGCATGTTAGGACTTTACCTCAAGAAATTGGGATGCAGTCTGGGCTGCCCTGGGATCTATACATTTAAACTGAGTCCGAAATGTGTCCTCAATTCCACTGCAATGAGGGCTTTAGAGACCTTTTTATCTGAGGGGGTTTAGCTTTGCCCCACCCTGGCAGCCTTATCTGTACAGAACATTCTGTTGATTCCCCAGAAAAAAAATGTTTTTAAAATATTGATTTCAGAGAGGAAGGGAAAGGGAGAGAGGGGGTTAGAAATATCAACGATGAGAGAGAATCATTGATTAGCAGCCTCCTGCAGGCTCCCTGCTGAGGATCGAGCCCACAACCCAGGCATGTGCTGTTGACCGGAATCGAACCTGGGACCCTTCAGTCCACAGGCTGGCAATCTATCTATTGAGCCAAACTAGCTAGGGCAATTTCCCCAAAATTTTCTTTTCCAATCTTCTATGTGTTTTTCTAGAGCCAAAAGTAAGGGTTTGGAAGAGAATGAATAGAACATCTTGATTTATGGAGCCCAGCACTAAGTCCACCTGCATGTCAGCTAGATCTGGCTTTTTGTGCTCTCTTGTCTTACCTTCATGTCTCACAGAATTTTCCCAGATGAGTGAACCATCCACACTGAGGAAGCACCAGCACTTAGGGTTCCCTATTAGAACCTGACAGCATGCCATCATAGCACAGTGGAACGTTAAAAAGCATTCTTATTGTATGTAGTTCTTGGACTTTGACATTTTCTGATTTGCTATGATTATACTACTCCTTACAAGTAATGTAGTATCCACTTCAGAGGGCTGTTGTGTGGCATATAGACATGAATGAGCAAAGCACTTTAGAATTTGGAAAGAGACATACAAATGTTGAATCTAACTAAAAATCACCTTCCCGAATATAGTGATCCATAGGATGCTAACCTGGAGGACATTTTATTATGTACATTTAGTTAAACTCCACCTTTCAGAAAAAGTTGAGGTAGTTTTCTTAGAGAACATGGTTCACGTTCATTAGAAATTATTCAAAGTAATCAAAAAAAGGAAAAGTTTACAAATAATTACCAAAGTACTACATTGTAATTTTAACAAAGGTGAGTGATGCAGTAATTGAAAAAGTAAAAAGAATCATTCCTACTCTGCCTTGCACCCATGTTCCAGAGGCAAAAACAATTAATATGTTGATGTTCATTATTCTGGGATTTTATTTATACACTAGAGGCCTGGTGCATGAAATTCATGCATGGGTAGGGTCTCTAGGCCTGGCCGGCTATCAGGGCCCATAGGGGCCTTCCAGGCTGCCAGCCGGAGCCTCCTTTTATTCTGTGCTGCCCCCTGGTGGTCAGCTCACGTTGTAACGAGCAATCGAACTCCCAATCTCCTGGTTGAATTCCCGAGGGGACACTTTGGATATTAGCCTTTTATATATACAGAGAGCATCAATATCTCTCCACCTGCACCAACCAAAAGTTTATATTTCTTTGTGCAAAAATGATTCCTTTTTACATATGAAAAATGTTCCCAACAAATGTTTTAAGGCAAGTCTAAGTCAGATGCCTGGAGATCGAGTATACAATGTGCTGGAGAGAGTTTTTTTGACTCTGAGACTATCAGGAGGGAAAAAGCCGTCCCTACTCAGTTTTTCTAAGTGTCAGGGACATGTACACCTGTTTTCATGTCTTTGAATCTCTGTGTCTCCTCCGGGGATAGAGGTTTCACTCAGGGGATTTCTGGTTGGGGGAAGGGGGTCCACCACAGCCTCACTCTACGTGATTATTATCACACCGTAAGTTTCCACTGTGGCTGCTGGGTGCAGGCTGTGAGCACATTTGAAGTCAGCAGGGGACCGTTAGAAACCTCCCCTTTGCTGAGAGGAGCTGTAGAAACCTCGGCTTCTCTGAAGTCTACTTGCAACTGCGGTCGGTCGCTTCTCTTTTTTCATGCCAAGCTGTTTTAAACTGTCTTCTATCCCACAGAGCAAAAACATACCCAACAAAAAAAACAGCACAAACAATCCCCATGAGTGTTTTTGAATTTTCCTCTGCTAATCTCATTGCTAATGGTATGAGGTCTTGCCAGGAGCCATTTGCGGTTTGCACACACTAAATAACATAACATTCACACACTTAAAAACAATTAATATCAAGCATCAAATCAAAGTCTACTTGATGCAGGACCTAGACTCATTGGCTTTCCTACCTGTCTTATGGAAAAAGTATTTCATCATCTTTATAGGTTGCTGATTGCTATAAAAGGAGGCATAGTTAGTAACCTGTAGAATTTACAGGGTGCTGTACTTAATAATGACATAATTGCATAAATTGCACACTGTGAAGTTTGCATAGTAGATTATCAGCAAAAGATTATCCCTTTTAAAATAAAAAGTGCTCTCCAGTAGGTAGTGGAAAGTGATGCAAGTCTACATCCCCTTATCTGTGTTTGTCCTTAGCTGGCAGTGAACTTAGCAGCACTTAGATTCCTGTTTGGTAGAAATTGAAATGATGTCCTTGGTTGAGAGCATTGCTTTTTCTACCAAATGGAACTTAGACAGAATTATCATTTGTAGTAGGAATTTCAGAAACAAATCAGGAGTCACATAAATCAAAAGGCTGCTTCAACCATTATCCTTAAACCACCCAGGAGTTTTAATCTGCGATTTAAAAAAGTAAACTCTCATTGTATGCAGAACAAGGTACATAAATCTGCATCCTAACAGTTCTCATTCCTCTTCTCAAGTAGTTAAAAAACAAATGGTGGAGACAAATTAAATTCACCATCAACTGACTACTGAAACAATAGTATGTCATGGTGATGAGGTATGTCTGGAGGCTATTTGTTTATATATTTCTTGTGCCACTAATTTATATTATATCTTGTCCCACTAATTTATATATATATATATAAAAGCTTAAACAACCGTTAAGACCAGTCAAGCACTTGACTGGTCAACTGGTCACTATGATGCACACTGACCACCAGATGCTCAACACAGGAACTGCCCCCTGGTGGTCGGTGCACTCCCACAGCCAACCTCCCCCAGCCAGCCAACCTCCTGCAGTCCCTCCCCCTGGACTAGCCAAGACAGCCCCGATTGGCCCCAATTGCCCGCCAGGCCTAGGGACCCCACCTGTGCACGAATTTGTGCACTGGGCCTCTAGTAAATTGTAATATTACTAGAGGCCCGATGCACGAGATTTGTGCAAAGGGCTTGCAGCCCCGGCTGCCTTGTGCCCCCGTGGCCCTGCCCACTGGTCCTTTGGGAAGGTTGTTCTGCCCTCAGGTCTAATTATATTAGCTCTTTATTATATAGGATAAAAACAGACCATGAAAAACTATTGAGATAAGAAAGTAATAGTATAATTTTGTCACTTTCATTGACTCAAGAAAACCAGATCATTAGTTAAATAAAAAAAAACCCAAAAAACCCACAAATTAGTTTGAAAGGAAATTATATAAAAACATAATTTTTTCAATTTATTGGTCATTGATGCTGCCATTTAATTTTGTCTTTGGCATTTGTACTTAACAGCATTGACTTCATTACTTGCTGCACTAAGTTGACTATGGGGGTTTCAGATTTCATTATCAATCATTTTAATGTGATTTGGGACCAAGTATTTAACTTTCTGAGTTTTGTTGTCTTCCCTGTGAAATGGACACAATTATTTCTACCTCATTGCTTGCTTTGAGAATAAGGAAGGCTTCTGGGCAGGAGAGGAAAGCTCCTTCCCAAGGGAAAGCAGTCTCTGTCTCCACACCGGTCTCTATCCGCAAGGAGGAAGGACAGTGCTCTGACTGGTCTGGACTCTTCTTTCAATTCATTCTTGATACTCTTGGTTCTTATGCTTTAAGTGCTATTTCTCTTCTCTTCTCTTCTCTTCTCTTCTCTTCTCTTCTCTTCTCTTCTCTTCTCTTCTCTTCTCTCCTCTCCTCTCTCTTCTCTTCTCTTCTCTTCTCTTCTCTTCTCGACTGCTGTAACTCTTATGCCCTGGCCCTTTGGGTTCCTGGGAGCTCAGACCTCCAGTGAGTTATAAAAAGGGAAGGTCTGATTCAAGAATAGGAGACAAGTCTTCATGGGTGCCACATTTCTGTACTCAGGGGTGCTTAGAGGCAGGCAGCAGTGCATGGGGATAGAGAGGTCTCCACACGAGAGGCTGCTCCTCACCATTTCTCAATTTATCCCATACACACTGTACTTAGGAGGAATTCCTTCAGGAAGTGCTCAGTTAGCTGCTGGAGCTTCTTAATTTTCTGTGTGTTGAGAAATGATCTTGTTTGTTGTGTTTCCATGGATATCTCATTGGGAAATGTTCGTTGGAAAGGCTGGGGAAACTGAATCACATATGGTTAATTAACTGCCAGAATGACCACAAAGTCTCTTGAATTGAATTACCAATATTTTCTATACAAGTATCACATGATTACTGTAGAAAATTTAGAAGTCAAAGAGATGATTAAAAGTCATGAATACATTCTCACCATTTTATATGGCTGTTGTTAAAATATTTTTATATTATCTTTTAGAATATGTGGTTTATAGGTCATGAGATGATATACCTATATTAATATTATCTGTTACTATCACATGTAATATAATAGTATGTATTATATATTCATTATGTCATGGAATAAAAAATATAAAAACTGTTTTATAACTTGCTTTTTAAGTTAACATTATATAGAAAGCTTTCTATGTCAATAAATGTATTTTTACAACATTTCTAGTTATTGTAAGATATTCCAATTTCCCATTGTTTTTGTTTTTCCTTACCATATCATATATTTTTCACTGAATTTATTATTGATGCTACCATTTGATTCAGTAATTATAATTAAAGTTTTAAAGTATAGAGTTATTCTTTTTAAATCTAAAGTCTATCCAATAAATAGCATCTCATTTTCAGTATCACTATTAATACTTTGCCCAGTGGCTTTTTTCTTAGTGGTATAAATATTTGCCTGTCCAATTTAAGAAAAGTGTAGGGTTCAGTCATTTTGTCAGCATGGATCTGCATGTTTCTCTACATTTGCAGCTAATCCACTCTGACCTATGGAATCCTGGCCTGAACATCTCAAGTCATGTTAGTTTTGTGTTCAAATGGAAGAAACATCAAAATGATAGATTACATATGAATCCTTAAATATACAACAGAATGAAAAGAAAACATGAAGTTTATTAAAATTATTTTTTTCACAGATAATTGTTAACATATTTATAATTAGGAAGGTTTTTGCTGGCTCATGCTGTTTTGAATATTAATATATATTTCTGTCTCAAATCTCTTGCATTATAGTTTTTTACTTAGTCTTTAAGATCAAACTAAGTAGATTTCTCACACAATGAGTGATATTAAAACAGTGCTTCTTGTAGCAATTTGAGATACCCAAAGAAAGGGCTCTATGTCCATGAAATGTCTGATCTTGATTTATTCTCATTCTGTTCAGTTCACTTCGCTCATGGCTCAGGGAACCACAGAGAATGAATTTCCTGAAATGGTAACTTTGGCTTTCAAGAAATCACTTTGAGTCAAATCATTCATTATTCTGAGACAACTTCTGGTCTTATTCTGCTATTCGCTAGTCCTATTGAGTGATCAAACTCCCAGTTTACATCACTAGGGACAATTCTGAGTAACTAACCACAAAATCGGTAGAGTAAGTGGGTCTTTTGTTTTTGGAATAAGCAAATGCTTTTAGAACCTACATTCAGATTAGAGGGAGGAATGTTAACTTGAGGAAAATACAGCTAGTGTCATTTTGTGGGCCATTAGGTTTCTTTTTCACATGGGGAAGATAGCACCATTCTATGTTAT
Organism: Myotis davidii; assembly: GCF_000327345.1. Classification (NCBI taxonomy): domain Eukaryota; kingdom Metazoa; phylum Chordata; class Mammalia; order Chiroptera; family Vespertilionidae; genus Myotis; species Myotis davidii. Next base: position 3,677,879 of record NW_006383015.1, on the reverse strand, counting down.
TTTTTTTTTAAAAATGAAGGAGTGTAAGAGGAAAGAGGGTTTCATTTGGACATGTTGGATAATAGAGTTGAGGACCAGATGACCCTCCCAGCTCTGTGTTTATGTATCTAAGTGTGAAAATAGATCAATAAATTCACAAATGCCTTTTGTTCCTTTAATCCGATTTTACTAATGAAGAGACCTTTAAACGAGTTGTAATTCCTCTCACATGCTAATGAGTATACTGCAATATTCTCTTTTTTAATAGGGGGTGGGGGGAAATAGTGCCTCACTTAAACCGGTGCTATGAGAGGCTCTGAAATGAGCCAAACAGCTGTGGAGATATTTCTGCACCTCTGTGATGAAGTAATCTAGTTTGATGGATGTCTTTATTTCTATCTTAATCACAGCATGCAAGATTAGCAATGCATGTGTTTTATCAGTTAATTACTCAGAAAACATGCACAATACAGGGTTTTACTTCAATTAATTACTTTGAATTTCAATGATTTAGGAGAGACCACACCAAAAATATCTGTTAGAGTTCTTAGGCAAATCTAATGAATGTTAAAGGAACTTTATGTAACAGCCTCCTTGGGGTCTAGATTTTCAGCTATCATAGTGAAAAATCTGAAAATATAAACATATAAAACAATAAATCAGGTAATTGGATGACCTAATATCCTGTCTTTAGCTATAGTCATTACCTGAGGGTTCACAGAGCAGTGAAAAACTATTAGATTAACTGTGCCGTGGTTATAGGAAAAAGAGAAAATGTATGTGTTCTTACTCATACATTGATCCACCACTTATGACCCTAAACATAAATTTTACTAGTGACTATTCTGTTTTACTGGTCTTGGAAAAGTTTATAGATTTAAGACAAGGTTATTTTCTCACTTTTATTATATGTGTTAAAATGTCATGTTCAAAACAAAGCCTGATTACTTGGTACCATGGAAATAAACAATTAAAGTTCTTTTATAGTTAGAAACTAGGAATAATCCTTTGACTGACTTTGGGATATAAGAAAATCCTCAAAATTGAGAAATAATAGTAATAATAATAATAATAATAGTAATAATAATAGAATGTGAACTATAAAGAAATAGGCTAAAAGTAGAATAAAGGGCAGATTAGGCCTCAGGCTCATTTAAGAGAGCCAAAGGCTGGTAGCTAGTAAGTGTACCTTGGAGAGAAGATAGAGCTCTAACATGGATCCTGGAGTTCACAAGAAAGGTACCTTATAGAAACACAAAACCAAAAGTAACATACTCAGGTGAAAAGTAAAAATTCATTAGAATTAATGGTTGCTGGGCAAAGTAAAAATGTTATGGGAAAGGCAATTGAAAGGGTGTGTCAAATGAGGTGAAATCTGTTAAATTAAAAAATATTGTGTCTGGGACACTATTAATACACTATAACAATTAAAATTGAGAATCGTGCAAATATATTACTAAAAATGTGCCTGAACCATCTTGATACTTTTCCATGGGCAGCATTATAGAGTTCTCTATGAAAGAAGGAAGAGCACATTTTAAATCTATTTTATTTAAAAGCATATTTCAAATTTTAGAAGTGTCTGATTGACTGAACTGGGAGGAACTCACTAAGAGTGCTACATATAAGTTGGTATCAACTTACCCCTCTTTAAGCTCTGGGTATATATATATATATTAAAGGGTAATATGCTAATTAGACCAGATGTCTTCCGGACGTCATTCTGGATGTCCTTCCTGACCAAGCCAAGGCTGGAGGGAAGCCATACCTGGTCCCGGATGCCTGCTGGCGGCTGGAGAAGGGAAGCCTGAGTCCTGGGTGCCAGAGGGAAGCTGGTGCTGGCACCTGGGGGAAGGAAGGCCTACTCTTGCACGAATTTTCATGCATCAGGCCTCTAAAATATATATATATATATATATAGTGCCTCAGCACCAAATCTCAATGGACTTAGCTTAATTTCTGCACTTTGGTAGAAAGTGTATCTTAATTTCATTTATAGCCTACCTTAAGGGAAAAAGTATTTATACAACAGAGTAATTGTCACAGAAATTTGAAATGTGGAAAACATTGTCAAAAAATTGCTTTCCTAGTTCCCCTTTAACTTCTTTGCTAATTGAGCATTTAAAAGCTATTTAGAAAGGAAGGAAAGCAAAGCAAAGCAAACAAAACAAAACAAAAATCTATAAGCCCCAACAACCTTCAAAAACTCTACTGAAAAAAATTATATTAACAATAAACAGGGAAAACACCAATTTGTTTCACAGGTTAAGTTTACAATATAACACAGTTCAAGAGCCAGTTCTAAAAAAAAACTGAGCAGATGAAAATACTTTATGAATTGCTGGTGTTTTCTGGAGAAAGAATAGTACCGTTGAAAGAGCAGTTGCTTTCTGACTTTTGTTGGAAAATCTAAATTCCAACATAGTTGTTGGATGAAACTATACAATCCAAATCTCCTCTTATTGACAATGGAATTTGGCTTTGGGTAAATGACTACATTACTCATCTGTTAGTTATTCTTTGAACAAAAGCAGTTTTGTTGCTCAACCTAGAAGCTGAACAGATAAACGTCTAACACCCTTTGCACTGAGACTTGGGGTGGTGCCAAAGCCATCTCCAAAGTTCAAGAGTTAGTGCCACGATATAAAAGGATCTGCATGTAAGATTTATTCCATTCCCTGACCATGAGCTGCAAAATATACAAATAATTACTTCTCCTGAGATAACTTAATTTTAAACTTTCCTACCGTTACCAAACTGGAAAGTTCAATTTTTCTAAAAGCAAAAAGTTATGTGCCCTACTGACACAAGAAGAAATTAGAAATAACTCACGTTATAAAAATAGCAACCATTCCTGAATATTGTGGAATGAGACATAGCGCGGTGGATCACTTTTATCCCCAAATTATAATGAACTATCTAGCTAACAAAAACTAAAGTTTGTTTTAGTGTACAGGTACACTGGTTAATAAATGAAAGACACAGTTGTAAACACCAAGTCCCCATAAAGGGACAAAGACAAGGTGAATTTCCCATACTGTGTAGTTTGAAACCAGGCACATGTTGAAGACTTATTTTTGTATCAGAGCAATGATAGAGACTGCAGTCCTTGGTTCTGATTTTAAAATAAGTATATATAAAAAGTGGAATAAAAAAGAAAAAAATATTATTGTTTAGTTGTTGGTTCCATTTTATATGACTCACTATTAATATCTAACTTGTAAAAAATACTGAGTGTATAAAATAAATGTTTGAAACTAAAACTACCTCTCTTTTGAGAGAGCATTGTTTAACTCATTACCTTTCTTTTTGACATTTCTATTCTAAAACATAGTTATTTTTGTAAATCTCCTGCTCATGTATACTGCATAGAATTTGAAGATATGCTTCAAGACACCAAAAAGAGTTATAATTAGGGAAATTTTTGTTAGTTGAAAATGAATAAGCATTTAAAAGTGAAATACCTATCAATCTATATCTATATCTATATCTATATCTATATCTATCTATATCTATATCTATATCTATCTATATCTATCTACCTATATATGTATCTGTATACATATATACATAATATGTTTATATATAAGCCCCCATTTGCCCAAGGAAGATTAGAAATATGAATTTTTACCTTCAATCTGTTTTCTCCTTATTTTTGTCTAAAGAAGATTTATTGAATAATAGTAGATATTACTTAAATATTTTTTGAATTTGTAAAATTATTTGTTTCACATCTATATCTATATATATAAAAGCCTAAGCGACCGTCCAACCATTCCACAGCCTGTTTGACTGGTAGCTATGATGCACACTGACCAGCAGGGGCCAGATGCTCAATGCACAGACATGGAAACATGGAACAGACTGATGAATCTCAGAGGGAAGGGGGCAAAGGGTGGGAAATGATTAACCAAAGATCTTATATGCATACTAGATGCCCAGTGCACAGATTCATGCACCAGTGGGGTCCCTGGGCCTGGCCCGTGGGGATCGGGCTGAAACCAGCAGTCTGACATCTTCCGAAGGATCCTGGATTATGAGAGGGTGCAGACCAAGCCGAGGGACCCCATTGGTGCACAAATTCATGCACCAGGCTCCAGTATTTAAAATAATGCTCAGTGTTCAAGAATGATTTCATTTATTTTCAGATATGAGAGATTAATTTTGGAAAATATCATGCCTTTATTTTAAAACCATCATGCCAGTGTAGTTTAGTCTACCTAGCACTTATTTTTAGATTTAAATAACAGCAGCTATTGAATGTCCAGCTTTTGGATATCTCCAGAATAGAAAGAAAAAAAAACTTAGTTAAAACTAAATAATGTAAAATTGACACAGTAAGTTGTCTACTTTATTTTTTCAATACCTCTCTGCAACTAGTAATGATAACTTCCCAGGATAACTTAGGTCCAGGGTACCAAGTTCAAATTCCTAGAAGCCAGGTATGTAAGTTCCTTCTAGAGTTGCTGGGTTGGTAGTAGATTTGAAATGAGATGTTGGCATACTCTCAGTCTTCATTTAAAAAAACAAACAAAAATTGTGCTCATCAAACAAAACAATTTACATCCCTAATATTTTAGGCTGAGTGACTGAATTAAAATGAATACAGAACATTTTTTCTAGTGGCCTCTGAGAAGGCAGCACCAGAATGACCTGATTTAGTTAGTTATTGCAAATTCAAGTTCACACTAGGAAATTCTAATTATGTGGACACAGATTCATATTTTTATGCACAGACAAGTGTATATTTCTAAGAATTTATCGATACAACTACACAAATGACCAAAAAGCGTATGCACATTTTGAAAATAATCAAGTCATCAGAAATGATAGTGACTGACTGAAGAAGTAGTGTTTGTTGAAATGAGAGGTACCAGATGGGAGGCAGTCCTGATGCTTTGATATTGGCTTACTACACACATTCCTACCTATGACACTGGTTGTATATGAACTTTTGCTTTTGTAAAATATAGGTGCGGTATGCAACAGAGACCAAGGGGAGGAAGTAATTTGAGGAAGATTAACCCAATTGAATTTTCAATGGTTAGTGCTGAAATTTGTTTTTGTTCTTCCTTTCAGTGTATTCCCACTCGTTTAAAGAAAGCTTCCTAGAAGAGATAATGTTTATAAATATTGATACTTAACCAAGAAGTGGAAGTTGACTTAACTAAGGGAACATAAACCTCACTGTGCCGTGATTTCAGGACTGCCTGAAGTTGTCTAAATTATACTTGTTTTCTTCATCTGCTACTGTTCATGACAATGATCAGATACCGAGACTCTTTCTGCCATACCAGAAATGCAGATAGAAATGTTTAATTGGTTTTGACATATTCACTTGTCCCTGTTATTTCATTACTATAAAGAGTATTAATAATTAGAGTCAGATTATTGAGATATAAAACAAAGCAAGTCAGAAACACATCTAGTGTTTCATTGTCCCTGCCAGGCCCAGGGACCCCACTGGTGCATGAATCTGTGCACTGGGCATCGAGTGTGCATATAAGATCTTTGGTTAATCACTTCCCGCCCTTTGCCCCCTTCCCTCTGAGATTCATCAGTCTGTTCCATGTTTCCATGTCTGTGCATTGAGCATGAACAGTAGCAGATGAAGGTAAAGAAAAGATTCTGTGAAGTGATGCATCGGATTCATCTTTCTCACTTTTTTTCCATCCTGATCTCTTTGCCTTGCTGCAGTATTGTCTTTGTTTGTCACCCTCAGACCGTCAACCCGTGAATAGCCCCTGATATTTCATGTGAGTGTTATGTCAACACCTGTAGTGTTGTCACAGGCTGGTTTCTGAGTGGGTCCCTGCACACCTAAATAAGACCGGCTGCGTATGAAGGCCTGGCAGCAGATGGAGCCCAGGGAAATGAAACAATCTCAAAATTAGGAGGCTTTTGGCAAGAATCTTTTACCAAAAGTCTAGACAGCCTAGGGGTCAATGAGAAAAAAGGTAGTTAAGGGCATGGGGATTTAGAAGAAAGTCTTAAATGTTGGAAAGTGTTGGGGGAATAAGTCTGCATTTCAGTCCTAGAGCAATCACGGTCCTAAATAAGAACCATGGCAGAAGCACTACCAGCAAAGAAAAACCAAGACTACCCTCCCAGGAGCGGGAACAATGATGTCACGTCTTGACTTCTAAGGTTCTTAGCGTCTTAAGCCAAGAAACTACTATTTAGGAACTGGGTTTAAGAACAGATTGAGATTTGATTCTGAGCTGATGATTTGGATTCTTAAAATCTTCCTGTCTAGCATAAAAGATTTGTTCCAAAATCAGATACCGAGGCTCTTTCTGCCATACCAGAAATGCAGATAGAAATGTTTAATTGGTTTTGACATATTCACTTGTCCCTGTTATTTCTTTACTATAAAGTGTATTAATAATTAGAGTCAGATTATTGAGATATAAAACAAAGCAAGTCAGAAACACATCTAGTAAATATAGACACTAATCTGTCTTAAATTTTCAGAAAGCCTTGAATTGATTGATGTTTTCTGATTATTATTTATACATATTTCTGAGTTGATTATAGATTCATTATAGATTTTTAACATTCACAAGATTTTCATGTGGGAAAGTTACATTATAAATAGATTACTGTGTAATACATACTATATCCTGATTTTTATATCAGAAAATTACATTATAAGTAAATTACTGTATAATACATACTATTATCTTAGTGATAATTTTTCCTTCACTTTCATTCGCTAAACATGGCATTAAAGAAATTTCTTGAGATATTATTTTATCATGCTTTGTTCTTTCCTGTGCCAATAGTGCCCTAATTACAAAATTTTGAATTAAAAGTTTACACAGAATAGATTTCTGTATGACTTAAAAATTTAACCATTAATTCAAAGCTCTTAATATTGTACTAGTCATAATTGTATTTATAAATCTATGTTCAGTTTTTGCCTTATAACCTTTAAAGTTACCATAGAGCTCTCTTTTCATATATGAAATCATCATTCCACCTCCATTTTACAGAATTGATATAAAAGGAACAAATGTTATTTATATTAACCAAAACATAAAAAACAACAACTATTATTTAAAAATTTAGCAGATGACAGTACTTTGGAGTCAAATTGCTATATCACAGCACAGTGGCCTTAGCTCTCTCAGGGTTTTGTCTGTTTTTAAACAGAATTGATTGTTTTTTAACAGCAGAATCATTGAGCTTCCTGACCTCCATGGACTCGGGACATTGATATTACAGTGTCACTTTACTTCCACAATCACACTGAAGAGTGAATGGGCATGAGCCTGAGCTAGAGCCTAAGCTCTGCCATCGGGGCACCTGGAGAAGCTGTGGGTTGGGGAATGAGAGGAGAATGGGCCCAGGCCGGAGAGGTTTCTGAGGCAATTTCTGCCACTGAGAATATAAATCCCGGCAATCCACAGTAACAGCAGATGCTTATGTATTCATTTTTACCAACCAGAAGAGAAATAAAAAGTAAAAATAAAAAAGTCATGTTCAGAGATTGGGAAGAGTAGTTGAAAGAGTTGGAAAAAGGAGGAGAAAACATTATGTGAGAATATTTATAACAAGTGGAGTCAACGCTGACTACTGAAAACGTGATTCAAGAAACAGCAGCGTGGACACCGACGGGGACTCCTTAGAAATGCAGACTCTTGAAGCAGGGTTTGCACGTCAACATTATCTCCGGGTGGGTGGTGTGCACCGTTATGTTTGAGATTAAAGTTAGGGGAGCCTTGCTTTTCACTTTAAAATGAAAAAAATATATACATTCAAACATTATCAGAATTGCTTACAAGTGTTTTCGTTAAAGTTTGAATTGCACACTTTAAAACTATGGGGACGTGTTAGGGATCTTACCCACATTTGTTTCTGACTTCTTGTTCTCTCTCAATTTTCTTCTCACGAAGTATTGAATGATCAGGTATTTATAAAGTACACTTGGTCAAAAATCCCATTAAATCTTCTAATATAGAATTAAAATATTTTTAATGGATTAAAATGAAGTATGAGCTTGCCTTTCAAACTATAATTGCATTCCTTCCCAGTTTTTGTTGTTGTTGCTGTTGGATGGAGAATTTTTCTTTATGTGAATATAAAGCATCAAGATTGCTTCACAACTGCCGCCTCGCCTCCAGAGTTTACTACATTATAGTGCCATGCCCCTTATTTTGTTTTCTTTTATTTTAAGTTGCTCATTACCCAGCCTAACCTAATTACTCATTAGTCTGGACCTAAAATGCCTTTTAATGATGCTCAAAAAATTCAAATCCACTACCAGAGTAAAGTTTTGACATAGAAACTGATGTTAAAAAAATATGCTACCAGCATACAAAGCAGTTTCCAAAGACAGTTTCTAGAAAATATTTTTAGCAAGGGCAGCATCAAGTGGGGTAAATGTCAATTTCCCCAGGTGTCTGCTTTCAACTTTACATTCTGACATGTATACAATTCTGACACATTTGCTAAAATATTCATTTCATTGTCTTGAAAATATGTCAAATAGCTAAAGAAAGAAAAATGGTAAAATTCAAATTGTGCCTTTTTTCCTTATTTATGGATGAAAACTTAAGTCACAGGTAGAAACAGGGAAAAGCAGTTCACTATAAAAATGATAGAAGGTTCTAGGTCAAGTTGGCTATTGGAAATAAAGGCACTATCATGTTTCATCAAATATTAGGATTCTGTGCCAAGGGTTTTCATTATACACAGGGTACAAAGTACTTTATAAATCATCATATCTGCTGACATTCAATTATTCTCAGTCTTATTACTATGAACTGCAGAGTGTTTTTAGGTGTCTACTGGCAGTAAAACCAGCCTTTTCATTAAAAAAGCGTGGCACTCAGACATGGCCCAAAAGTTCACAAAATACCTTTAAGCAACAAGGATTAAATGCTAGTCATTTTTAGATGTTTCAAACTACAGAATAAATACCTAAGAACTTTAGAAAGGAACACCTGTCCATACGCCGAGGGCCTGCTTAAAATCGAAAGGCAGAATGGGTGCAAATCAGGAAGTGATTTTCCCAAGAAAATGTAGTCCGTCCACGTCTATTTCTATATGCTCTCTATGTATTTTATACAATAATACATTCTTATGAATGGATGTGATGCATTTATAAAGTTATCGCAAAGTCCCCAGAAGAGGAAACACCTATTGTTTATGTAATTCCAGATTAATGGCCCCTGTGCCGAACAGGGAGTGTTGAATGACAAGACTCACCATTTTATACCATGCCCACACTACCAGGTAATGTGGACTCATCTTCTTTCCATTTTCTACATTCTCTTCCAAATGAAGAATCCTTATGCTTACCTTTTAGATAAAAGGTTTAAAACATTGGCTATTTTTAAGTCACTTATAAAACTATAGATTCCTGGACACAGGTATTCTCATTTAATGTTCTGTGGGATACCCAGAGAGAGTATTATTATTTGTTGGTTGTTGTTATCATTATTCTCTAGTAATTCGAATATGGAATAATATGAGAACCACTCTTAGGCCATGGCTGTTGGGAGTTGAGAGCCTCTATAATTTTGCAAGTAGAAGAGCAGAGAGGTATTCTTTGAAGATGTTCTTAAAGCTACAAGAAATTTTATGACTATTTATATGAACTGCACATTCTTTTGTGATTTATTTGCCTATGTATTTTGTAATATATATATATGTGTGTATATATATATATATATATGTATATATATATATATACTTGGATGCATGTTATACCCCCTATTTACTTAGAAGTAAATATTTTATTTGAATTTGGGTTAAAATCATCTGTTCAAAGCAAGCCACTTCAAACTTTAAAAGTATTCTCTCAGGTATGGAAGTACCTTGATGAGAAATGTTTATCCATGTCCACAAGGGGGTGCTAATGATCTGTGAATGTAAACTGTAATTCAGAATTAAATTGGTATTTATATATACAGGTTGAAATCATTTGCTATTAGCAAATTTTCCTTTTCTTGGAAATAAAGGTATGATTTATAGTGAAGAAACATAAACTGCTTTCTAGAATGTATATATAAATTCTGCCTGTCCACAGTGTAGTAAGAGGTTCTCTTTCTTTGGTAGAATGTTAATTTCATTTTCTATTTAAACTGATTAACTATTGTTATAGTACAGAATTGTTAAATATATTATAAAGCAACATATAAGAATATTTTCAACATCTAATTTTAGAGAGATTTCTAATCCCTAACTTATTTTCCATGAAAATAACATAGTTTTATAAAAATAAAAAGTATTTTTTTTATGACTATGAGCAGGTTTAATTCATTTGTTTCCTCACCTGTGAAACTCTGAATTAAAAGGTGCTCAGACTTTACAAATGTTAAAATAAGTTTTTTGGTCATTGTAAGAATTTGAGGAGATGAAATAGTTAATAAGTTTCTAAAACTTAACTCTGTAATAAAAGAACATCCTAAAATATAAACAGATAAATCATTTTTGAAATTTACTTCAATATATATTATGAATGCCTTGTTTTGAGGCAGAAAGTGCTGGAATATCATAAATTTAAAAATGTGCATTTTAGTCAATTAGAAAAAAAGGCAGTTTAGTGAATTTAAAAACATTACTCTAGGGGAGATTATGAAATTTATAATCTCCGCTCCCATCTGGCCCTCCTCCCCAGCACCATCCTGCTAGGTCTCAGGATGAAACATCTTCCCATCTCGGAAGACTCAAAGCTTCCACCTTTTTGAACAGTAGCATTTTCACGTAGCCTAGTGAGCTTGTCAGGCAAGCCCGAGTTTTGTCTTCCAAACAGAAGATATTTGGCTTCTTTGTCCAATGTGGCTATGAGTGAAGCTGAGGGGAGCTTTGAACTAAACCACAGAAACATATTTTTAGCATCCCCAAAATAGTTTGCTTACTCTATAATGACTTTCTAGCCCTTTTGTCCCCCAGCGGTCCAGCAGGCTGTATCAGATTTAGTTTCTCACAAGTATGTTGAACTTGGTGTTGAAGCCCTTCAAAGACCTCTCAGAGCCTTATATTACATACTTCCTCTATGGTAACCTTGGCCTCCACTCCTACTTTTCCATCTTTCACCCTGTGCAAACGTAAGTGCATTGCTATTCCCAAGGAGCGAGGCTGGATGGACTCTGAGGCTGGTCTGTGCTTCAGAAAGTTAAAAATGTTAAATGTCTTCAGAGATGAGGCCCAAGGCAGTTATCATCATTGTCATTGAAATCAGGATTTTCCTGTTGCTGAGATTCTATGACTATTGTAGAAATAGCTGCATGGATTTAGGTCACTGCTGTCCGAACTATTAACTTGGGCTCCGGACTCCTGTGTCCTGGTCTCACCACCAGCATCCTGAGCCATGGATGTTACGTGATGAGTTATCTGGATGCCTTTCTCTTTACTGTTGAGACCTCTGGCCAATGTTTTGACCTCACTGTCTGCCATGTGGATGGATCCTATGGATTCTGATTCTTGCATAAGCTTTTGACTGGAATCAATCCTTTGGATGTCGGTACTTCCCAGACCACTTCATACCTGACCTTGACCACCCAATCTTGAACTGATGTGACTTCCCCAGGGTGCACACGACACTGGTATCTATCTAGTTAACTCGTTGTTCCTTGTCTTGCAATGTGGCTGCTCCATCTTTCTCAGGCCAGGCTACGTCACAAAGGCAATGGGCTCATTCTCCTGTGTTCCTACTTCCTACACCCACATTCCCTTTTTCTACTTCATCATTTATTGAGACTCTACCCTTAGAGACTCCATCCTTTCCACCGTCAAAACCTCTAGTGTCACTGGGATCTTTGTCAGAAAACAGAATTTTCTTCTGTCTCATTATAGAGGTTCCCCTGCTCTTCTTATGCTGGCTGTTTCTTTGTTGCCCAGTTTTTAGGCAGACCTTTCCTTCATTGCTTTCTGGAGCTGACAGGCTTACCTTAGCATCATCCCTGGGGCAAATTATTAATGTAAGAAGAGTTGGGCAGAATCTGTTATTTGAGATGAGCCTGCCACCCGCATTTGATTTTATTGAAATTGGATTTGTTTTAAACAAGTTGATAGCTGCGCATATGCTCACAATCAGTGAATGCGCCCAAATTAAGTTAAATTTATAGTGAATGAAAACTGACTGGACAGGAAAAAGAAATAGGAGGGCATCTAGTTTCTTTTGTGCTTCATGACAGATACATGTGGCCACAGAAAATAATATGAAGGATCAAACATGTAAACAGGGAAATGACATGAAAAAGAAATGAAGCTGTTAACCTAGCACATTAATTCAAGTTCACTGCTTGAAACTGATTGAATTGAAACAAAGTGAAACAGAAGTTAGAGCCCTAGCCAGGGCAGTATTGAAGAAAGCCATAGAGATGAATTTTAGTCTTTAATACTCCGGCACTCCTGAGCAATGCTTCAGCCCGGGGGTTAGAGAGTCAGAATGAAATAAAGAAAGGAAATGAACTTCAGGGACCCCTGTGCAAGTGAGAACTGGCCTGAATTTGTGGAAATGGATGGAGAGAGTTTATACCTCCTGGAATACCCAAGTGAAACATACCCTCAGGCAGCAGAAGCAGGGCTTTGTGCTGAGTCAGCAACATTCCTTTGTATTATGGCTGACATCGCCCACTCATCTCTAGCTTTTCTGCACCATAATAAGGGAGTTTATTCACTTTAAGAATGACACCTTATGGTGTGTACATTGGCTCATTACTGACAGGGGACTTGAATAACTAAGAGGCAGAGCCTTGTCCTTTCGGCGAGAGGTAAGATGTGGCAATGGTTAAATTACCACCAGCAAGTTGCATGTGATGGGAAGAGGTTCCCATCCTTTATCACAGTCCAGTATATACCTGGGAATTACCCTGCATTTACAAAAATATGGCAGAGTATTCTTTATTACAAATTTTTAAAACAAGCTTAAAGACACCAACTAATTTTCTCACTCCTTTGCCAGTTGTAGCACTTACGATGCCAAAAGGCTCCACAAGAATAGTGCACGACTTTAGGTCACATCGTAGATACATAAAAACATATTTGTTGTCCCATTCATTTGTTAATTTTCTCCTTAGATTCCATTGTCCTAGAGGCTGTATCAGTAAAGCTATTGCTACGACATATGTCTGATATTTTGCTGCCTATGGATTCTTCTAAGATTTTTATGGTTTCCCGTCTTACCTTTAAGTCCTTTATCCGTTTTGAGTTTATTTTTGAGGACGGTGTAAGTTGGTGGACTAGTTTCATTTTTTTTCCATCTATCTGTCCAATATTCCCAATACCACTTATTGAAGAGACTGTCTTGACTCCATTGCATGCTCTTGCCTCCTTTGTCAAATATTAATTGAACATAATGGCTTGGGTTGATTTCTGGGTTCTCTGTTCTGTTCCATTGCTCTATATGTCTGTTCTTGTGCCCGTGTAAGGCAGTTTTGAGAACAGTGGCTTTATAGTATATCTTGATATTTGATATTGTGATCCCTCCAACTTTGTTCTTCTTTCTCAAGATTGCTACAACTATTTGGAGTCTTTTTTTTTTTTATTCCAGAGGAATTTTTAGAGAATGTGTTCTAGGTCTTTGAAATATGTATTTGGTATTTTAATGTGGATTGCATTGAATCTATAGATTGCTTTGGGTAGTATGGACATGGAGAAGTCAATGGGGGGAAAAGGAGACCCATGTAATACTTTAATCAATAAAGAACTTGTTTAAAAAAGTTATTTATTGACTAAAGCCTATGGTTTTCTTCCAGGCCTGGTTAATTTTTCCATTGCCTAGGTCATCCTTAATGACTAATGTAACAAATGTAATTAGTCCATAGCCTTTCAGTTAAAATTCCATGTATGTGGTTTGTTTGTTTATTTATTTACTTATTGCAGCGACTTCAAAATTTATCTCTCCTACAAGATAGTTAATATATAAAGTACATTAAGGATTCCCAATTACCATTTAAAACTCATTGGCAATGTGCAGCAGCAGTACAGTAAAGTTATAAACACATTGATGTTTCCTTTACTATCTTGCTGTGTGTACTTTTCTCCAGAAACAAATTCTCCAAATTTAACAAGGAAAATTTTATTGCTAATTAGATTTAGAAAATAATCTGGAAACTAATGAGGAAGAAGCGAATTCAAGAAGATGGGCAATTTGTTTCAAAGTATCCATGAAGTCTTTACTGCAACCATATAAGGTATATTTTCAATTTGTTTTTCTATGTTTGTAGAAATAGGACTTTAAATAATATACATGTGCATACAAAGATAACTGGTGAGAGAAAGCATAGAACGGACTTCTTATCCATGTGCAAAAAGTGTCTCCAATTCCTGTGCATTTTAGAGAATTTATATTTATTATCCCACAATTTAGGTTTTTATCATAAAATTTGGCGTTATGTCATTTTTATGATGCTGCACTTTACCAGCAGATGGCACTATTGTCATTTTCCGAAGAGCTGTGTCCCCTGGCACAAACTCATTTAAGAGAAGAACAACCATCCAAGAATCAGTCTTAAGAGTCATTATTAATTTCAACTGACATCAAAGTGTCATTCTTTTGCCATTCTCTGTTTTAAAGGCATGGACTTTCCCTCATACCTTTGCTATTAACTAACTGCTGCATGTGGGTAGCCTGCAATTCTTTTATGTGTAATGATTTTCCTTTAAATGATTCCGGTGCTTTGGCTGGCTTCACAGAACAAAGCCTTACAGAAATAATGCGAAGGAAAAATCTCTTTCTTCATGATAAGAATAATAACAGTCCTTCTTCACCTTCGATATTTATTATCCCTTTCCATTGTATTTCAACAGCATTTCAACAGCATTCAATAGCATTACAATTATACATGTAAAGGTTAGAAGAATACCTGTTTTTATATTTTCTTAAAAAATGCTGAAATTACCTCTGATCAGCTCTTTTGTCAATCCAAAATCCATTTACTGCTACTTTTTATCCAAAAACAAATAAAACAGTAATAGCAACAACCACAAAACTTAGTTCATTGCTTTTCCCTGCAAAGGTTGTGCTGTTTCTATTGTCCAGTTTAATACCAAGTCAGCCATTAGTCACTAATGAATGGATTAGTAGGCTGAAAAGGTGGGCATGATTGACAGGCACAAATGGATTTCTAAGCATTTCTCTAAAAGTCCTTGCTAATGTTCCTTTCATAGGAGCAGTTAAGCATGTCAATCTCTTCTTGCAAAGTTTTGGTTTTGCTCCAATCAAAAGGATAGGACGGCCAGCCTAGGATTTCCATTTTACTTTAATCATGGATATCTAGCTTGCCTTCCTAGGATTTTCATAGTTGAATTGATGGTGTGAAATCATGTATTGATAAAAGAATAATTTGGAGACAACTCCACTGAGATTATCTGCTTTTGTTTGATTTGCTATTGAGCTTCCCTCTAACTCAGGAAACTGATGCACCGCTATGATATTTGGGACCGTGTATATGTGTGTAATTTTCTTCTATACACGTGGATGTCTTTCTTCTGCTACAAAGACATATTTTATTCTAATTAATTTGGTATAAAAAGGGCACCCTGTGATTCCCCTATTTGTTAAATATCTCATCTACTATGAGAGCCAAGAAGGAAAGCTAACTTTTACTTTTGAATATCTGATTTGACAATCTCATATTTAAACAGACATGGTACATACAAAGATGGAACGTGTCCTAGGAATATTCAAGGAGATGGAGATTGCATTTGTTTAGTTGCCTAATACATACAACTCTAGTATCCCCTAGGTATGGACTCTTCAGGACCAAATTAGTCCTGTTATTCTTTATGTTTAGGATTGGAATTAGATGCTAAATGGCCTGCCGCAGGTGCTGGATGCCTCAGTCCTATTAATAAATGGAGCTATTTGAGACAAAAATCACCTCTAATTTCTATGTCCCTTTGGCTCAATTAAATCAGGTTCAAGGCTTTGCTCCCTTTGTTTGCATCAGAATCCATTCAGCTGTGGCTTCCCTCTCCTTGGATGTGTTAGATGCTATGTTACATGTAAAACAGGAGGCGTCTATGTGCTCCTTGGAGTCAAGGAATTTTCTTATTTCTTTTTCTGCCCCAGTATGATGCCTTATACAAGCTAGCATATTGCTTTGCAAATACTTATTACATTCGTTAACAGGACAGCTGGCTCTCTGATAAGCCTGGCAATTTACTCTTCAAAGTTTAGTCTACCTGGGGCTACCCACACCTGCCTGTCTTCTAAGCAGTGTATTGATTCGCTCTTCTACCCTCTCTAGGGACCAAGAAGGTCCTGAAAAAACAAAAACAAAAAACAAAACAGTATATTCTGTCCTACTTAATTTATGTGGCTTCCTTTAAAGAAAATATCTGGAGATTTTTGTTTTGGGGTTGCACTTACTTTTAAATTTGAGACTTCATCAAGACAATGCAAAAGGTTAGTTGAGAAATACTGAAACCATATATGTATAGTGCAGTGGATGCTTTTTCACAAGTTATAAACCCACATGTGCAATCATATACTAAACTTAGAAAATGTGATCCAGTTATGTCCAGGCAATTTTATTTATTTCTCTCAGGCACTGGAGGTTTAAACTCAGTTAAATTCAGGATATACCTCTCTCCCTCTTTCGCTCTGAATTTGAGTCTACATCATTACCCAGCATCCCCGACCTTTACCTGCTGGATGCCGTGAGCACTCCCTCCAGTCATGACAATCAAGCATGTCTCTCTAGACACTGCCAAATGTCCCTTTGGAGGCGGAATTTCCCACCTCCCATCAGGAACTACTGTATAGGTTTGTAAAAATCTCTCGGCTATATGACGCTATTCCAGAATTACTTCTATTTTTCATTCAGGACTCCAAAGCTCTGTGTGAAGGCTTACAATATGTTTAGGGCCAGATTCCAGTGTTGCAGGGCTTGAAGTTTGTATCAGTTTGGACTTCCTCTCTAAGGTAAGGAATACAGCACTTTATGAAAATAAAACTAAGCATAAAAGTTAATAATTATTGCCCTAACTGGTTTGGCTCAGTGGATAGAGCTTCAGCCTGCAGATTCAAGGATCCCAGGTTCGATTCTGGTCAAGGGCATGTACCTTAGTTGTGGGCACATCCCCAGTAGGGAGTGTGCAGGGGGCAGCTGATTGATGTTTCTCTCTCATCGATGTTTCTAACTCTATCCCTCTCCCTTCCTCTCTGTAAAAAAATCAATAAAATATATTAAAAATAATTATTTTTAGTGAGAAAGAATTATAAGAAAGTGTGCATTTTTAAAAACTGACAAATACCACAAATATTACAAAATCCAGGACAAATTTTATATATATCAGCTAGCTTAAAACACTCACTTTGGACTACATGTTTGGCTATCTATTCTTTGATAACCTCTTCCTAGGATGAGCAAAAACATTATTTTTTATAGAGGGAATAGATCATTTAGGTTTTTCCTACCATTAGTACTTTGACATTTGTTTGTTATTAGGATATTTAAGAAGTGTTTATTTCGGCCTCACAAATTGTTATACTTGTGATCCAATATATTGCAATGAGTAAAAAGTATGATTTTATACACAGATATATTTTCTGCTTTCAGTATGGCTTCAGGTTAGAGTCCTGTTGAAGAATTCTGGTGAATTCTACTTCAGTGATTGCCATCAGAAAAAAAATAAAATGAAGTGGGAAGAGTGTTGAATAATCATTAACAATAATCACTGTGGCATTATTGAGTTTATTCAGAATAGGAGGGCATTTCTTTTGAAGTGTCCACCATGAGACATGAACCTTTTGCTCACAATTTGACAGGTCTTATTACTGAAAGGATCTTCCACAGACTAGATTCTATCAGCCGTGGGCAAACTACGGCCCGCGGGCCGGATCCGGACCGTTTGAAATGAATAAAACTATTGAAAAAAAAAGACCATACCCTTTTATGTAATGATGTTTACTTTGAATTTATATTAGTTCACACAAACAGTCCATCCATGCTTTTGTCCCGGCCCTCTGGTCCAGTTTAAGAACCCATTGTGGCCGTCGAGTCAAAAAGTTTGCCCACCCCTGTTCTAGGTCCACTCATTTCAGTAGTTTTTCTTCTACTCCACACTTCCTTTCAGTTCTCGGTATCATAGGACACAAGCAGCTAGGCATACAATTTTCTCCTTTCACATTACTGCCATGACCCTGGGTAAGTCAACAAGGGACACGTTGGGTACAGTACACCGGGAATGCTAGCAAAAACGTTATTATACACAGAAGTGGCCTGTGAACCACATAAACACAACCCACTTTACCCAAACTAAATTTATTCTCATCTCACCTT
>NW_006383015.1:3657909-3659612 GCF_000327345.1 Myotis davidii | reverse complement strand
GATCCCCAAAATGTCAGCGGCCACCCCATTACCCCATTAGTCAAAATGTGTATCACAGGGAGGGCATTAGAGTAGAAAAAAGCAGATGTCTTCATTGATGGTAGTTAAAACATCTTATTTTTTGTACATTTTTCAAAAACAATTAACTCCTCAAAAATACATTCCTATGGCCTCTCCCAGAGCCTTGGAAGTGACATGCAAATGACGGGCCCTGAAACATTATAACTTCACTAGAAGCCAAGTGCACAAAATTCATGCATGGGGTGGGAGGTCCCTCAGCCCAGCCTGCACCCTCTCACAATCCGGGACCCCTTGGGGGATGTTCGACTGGGATGTCCCTGGGATGAGGCCTAAACCTGCAAGGGATTGGGCCTAACCCAGCAGTTGGACATCCCTCTCACAATCTGGGATGGCTGGCTCCTAATTGCTGGCCTGCCTGCTTGCCTACCTGATTGCCCCTAACCACTCTACCTGCCTGCCTGCCTGATCACCCTTAACCACCTCTGCCTGCCTGTCTGATCGCCCCTAACTGCTCACCTGCCTGCCTGATTGCCCCTAATTGCTCACCTGCCTGCCTGATTGCCCCTAACTGCTCACCTGCCTGCCTGATCACCCCTAACCTCTTGCCTGCCTGCCTGATCGCCTCTAACCACTCGCCTGACTGCCTGATCGTCCTTAACTGCTCGCCAGCCTGCCTGATCACTCCTAACCACCTCTGCCTTGGCCCCCGCCACCGCGGCTTCGTCTGGAAGGTTGTTCAGCTATCCAGTCTAATTAGCATATCATGCTTTTATTATTATAGATTAGTTTAAAGCAAACATATTTTCATCATAGCTGCCGCTGTAGGATGGAAGGTAGGGGAGATGGAGGAGGGGAGAAGACTGAGGGAGGAGATTTATATTGGTTCACAGGAAACAGAGAATAAGGAGTTCAGATTTTGTAATAATACTTCCTCCAACTCAACACAGAGAAAAACGTATTTTGTAACATTTATGATACACTGTGCATTCCCACTGGATTAAGATCACTCTTGATTTGATCTGTTCTAGAATTTCTTACAAATGGAATTGGACAGGATACATGTTTTTGTAACTGGTGATTTTAGCTCAGCATAATGTGTTTGAGATCCATCATGTTGTTGCCAATCGATCAATTATTTCTTCTCTTTACAGCTGAATCGTATTTCACTGAATGCTGGGCTATGATTTGTTTATATACTCATTTGTTGATGCACATTTGGGTCATTTCCAGTTCCTGGGCAGTATAAGTAAAATTGTTACGAACATCCTATATAATAAAAGAGAAAAATGGTAATTGGCGTACGACCGATACCCTTTTCATTGGCTAATCAGCGAGATATGCAAATTAACTGCCAACAAGATGGTGGTTAATTTGCATATGTAGGCACAATGCAGGGAGGCGAAAGGGAAAGCAAGAAGAAGCCCCCTGCCACTGACAGTGATCGGAAGGAAACCCAGGGGGCCCGCCTTTGCCCTGCCCCCAGCCATTATCGGAGAATTGGGTGCCTTTGTCGCCCTGGCCAGTGATAGCAGGAAGTAAGGGTGGAGCCAGCGATGGGAGCTGGGCAGGGTCGAAGCAGGCAGTCCTGGGAGCTAGGGGTCCCTTGCCTGGGCCTAAAGCGGAGCCTGCGATCACAGGGCCACTGCAGCTGCGGGTCCACGCTGCCCAGGCCGGACGCCTCC
>NW_006383015.1:3647849-3657583 GCF_000327345.1 Myotis davidii | reverse complement strand
CACCCCCCCTGGCGGGGGCATCAGGCCTGGGCTGGGGGCAGAACCAGTGATGGGGGGAAATGAGGGTCCCCTGCCCAGGCCTGACCCCTCTGACAGAGGCGTCAGGCCTGGGCAAGGGGCCGATCCTGCGATTGGAGGGTGATGGGGGTCAACGCCTGAGGGCTCCCAGTATGTGAGAGGGGGCAGGCTGGGCTGAGGGACACCCCCACACACACCCAGTGCATGAATTTCGTGCACCGAGCCCCTAGTTTGTATATAAGTCCTGATGTGACTGTGTGTTCCAATTGCGCTGCGGTAAGTATCTAAAGTGGATCATAAGTCATGCATATCTTCAAGAAAATATCATGATCAAGTTACTTACTTTCTCTGTACCTCAGCTTCCCCCGTTCCTGTAAATGGAGCTTGTACTGTCCATTGTCTGTAAAAGTGTGAGAAATCTAATCGATATAGATGGTTAGCACCATTTCTGGTACATGTACTGAGCAATACATGCAATGATGAAAGTTTTTACTAGATAAGGATGTTCTTTAGGACAGATGGAAATTGAGGCTCCAGTCATTAGGGTTGTAGGGTTGCTTCCTAGATGGAAGGAAAAATGAAGTTGTTTGGAGCCCATCGGTAGGGGTCTTATCCCTGCACCAGCACTTGGTTGCTTGGTATCCTTAGGAAAGTTCGGAACTTCTCTGTGCACAGCTCCCTCATATGTAAAATTAGACAAAATTCTGTAGTACTAGTAGTATTGGGACTCCTCTCATTATTATTATTGCCATATTATTATATTCAGATTTTAAAGGAAATTCCTTATGTTAGGAAAGCGTATTGTTCAAACAGATTTTGTGTGGTTTGATATCGAAACAACAGAGGGTAAACTGCATTTGGTAATTGACTTGCACAGGAAAGGCTTTTTATAATCATAAGTGACCATCTCTCTTTGTTTTCCCTTGAAGATGCTGGAGAATGCATTTGCCTGTAACCTACAGCTTTCATGGTATCACTCAATCAAAGCCCTCCCTCAAGGAGATTTTTCTATTTTTACAACCTGCCCGGTGTTTATGGGAATAAGTTGATAGAGCTCCTTCCCCCACCCCCTCCACCCCCTTTTGCTGCTCTGTGAGATTTATGTGATTTAGGATTTTGTTGTGAGGTTCCTGACAGATGGGGGAGGATATGGAATTGTAATGGCACTCCCAGATCTGAAGCAGTGTGAAGCCGTGATGCATCTAGAGTTGTTACAGTCGAATATCTGTAGCACATAAAAGACCAAAAGCTTGAATTCTGCCTTAGCTGGTAATGGCCTGCCTGAATACAGGTTCCTGTGGTATTGGAAGAAGATGGACTGACAGAGAGAAACTAAAGAGCTACTATGATGTGTAAAAGGGGGACTTGCTTAGATAAACGTTCATGAAAAATCATTTCTGTCAGCACGAATACAGACATTATGTAACCTGATCGCAGGAGGCTATTGGGGATCATTAGGTTCAGTAAAATATCCCTCACTTTTGCAAGTCATAGTGTCTCTGTCTTCATTTTGTGTCTTGATGTTACAAATTTCACTTTTCTATTCTGTGAATAAGATAAAATAAAAAAACTTAAAACTGATTTTAGTGAAACATAATGATTAGTAATAACCTTATAATTATTTAACTATGAACATGCAATAATAAAACTGCTTTCTTCATTTTGCCTGTCAAATTATAAAAATATTCTCATTTTGATTGGTGCCTAGGTTTGAAAGATTCAAGGGAAACCTGTCTTCAGTGAATGTCATTGAGAAATGTGTTCTCTGGCTTCGGGATTTTCAGAGACTGGAGAATAAAGGTAATCAATTCATTCATTCATTCATTCATTCATTCACCAAATACTTATTGAAGATCTACCAACTGGTAAGTACTATTTTGAGCACTTGGAACCACAGACCTGAAAAAATAAAGTCACTTCTTGGTGAAAATAGGCGCTAAACCAATATGAAAACAAAAAGAAAATACCATGTAAGATGTTTGTCTCTGGGGTAATAGATTTCCAGGAGGAGGATATAGCAGCACAAAGACTTGAAGCCAGAATGAGATGGCTTTGTCCAAGGAACAGGAAGAAGATCATTATGGCTGGATCAAATGAATGATAGGGTGAGTGGACAATTTCCAAGCACAACCCCAAACCACCACCAAAGAACCAGCTCTCACTTGGAGTATATGGGGTGAGTTGAGGGGAGAGGTCAAAAAAAGTTATATTGTGGAAGTGGCAAGAATAGTATACCAAGAACTACCTTGTATATGTAATATAGTTATTCTAACTACTTTCTAATTCTTCCTCTCTGCTATGAGCTGAATGTTTATGTCCTCGAAAGTTCATATGTTGAAATCCTAACCTCATAAGGTAATGATATTAGTAGGTGGGCCTTTGGCGAGTGCTTAAATCATGAGAGTAGAATTCTCATGAATGGGAGTAATGCCTTATCAGAGAGACCCCAGGGAGTTGCCCCTTCCACCATGTGACCTCTTTTCCCTTAGATTGTCAAATAAAAATATGACAACAGTCAACACAACAATAGCCGTCCGGTGTGAATGAATCAAAATTATACCTATTTTCTTGTCAAATTGGCAAAAAATACAGTATATTTTTTGCTGTGCCAAAGAATTCTAGTAATTAGCTTATGTGTGCCATGAGATGAAAAAGGTTGAAAATTGCTACTCTACATATGAGCAAATACATACTCTAGAGCAATGCTATATGTAGGCATATTAATAGCATGTAGGTAGGAGAGAGGAGTTTACTTACAAAGGAGGAAACCACATAATTATTCAAAGCAGTTATTAAGTACTAAATCTAGAGATATTTAAAATAGCAGATGTTCATAATAATGGTACTTTTCATCTGGAAGCCAACTTAGAGTTTCAGCAAAATTACTTAATGATTCAGAAAAATGTACAATAGCTTTTAGAAACATAAACATACTAGAATTTTGCTTTTTAACATTTAAGAATAAATCTTATATGCCTGTAAAATCTGACCACCCCAAATGACAACTTATTCAGAGTTCTGGATAGCTGGGATTTTGCAATACTTGGCTTTTTGAAATGTTACCTAACGTTTCCTGGTTTGCTATCTCTAAGTTTCACCTCAAATTTTATTGATTCAAAATTGTATTTATAATATATATATATTCCTTTGATATTTTATAACTATTTTCACATAGACAGGGATTAAACTTTGTCACTTATTTCTGCTACCATTTTTATTTCTACCCTCTTCTTTTCCCTTCAAAACTCATTATTTCAAATATATCAGAAGGATTTTACATGTGATTCACTGAGCAAAGGTCACCTCTAAATAAGAAAATGTTACACTTTTGATTTAATCTTTTTGCTGTGGAAGTAAATTCAATTGAGAGAGATTTTTTTCTTCTAAATAAAAAAACTTTCATTTCTTATGAGTGAGATATAGATAGATTACACTTTGTGCTTCAGTTGTAATGATTTTATAACTTTAGCTGCAAATAGTTTAGTCTCTTTGGAGGGAGGTCACATAAGAAGATAACTTTCAAGTCAGGTGTTGTCCACTTTTGATATTTTTATCTACTTAACTATTTTACGTAGTTAACTATGTAATTGCTTGATGGTAGTTAAAACAGGTTTCCCTTGATATCTTTAATATGTAAAATAACGAGGGTGTTTATGCAACTTATCAGACGCTTTTAAAGAATGAGTATTCAACCTAGCCAGTTTGGCTCAGTGGATAGAGCCTTGGCCCCTGGACTGAAGGGTCTCGGGTTCGAGTCCAGTCAAGGGCATGTACTTTGGTTCTGTCTGCAGGCTCTGTCTCTGGTCAAGGCCCATGCGAGAGGCAACCAATCCATGTGTTTCTCTCACATAGATATTTCTCTCCTCTGTTTTTCCCTCTCTCTTCCACTCTCTAAAAATCAATGGAAAAATATCTTCAGCTGAGGATTAAGAAAAAAAAAAGAGTAAGCATTCAATTTTTTTTCAGCTTAACTTAGCACCAAGAAGATGAATATAGGAATGGATGAAAGAATAAGTAAATAATAAATTCATACTCTCAAACAGATGATAGTTGACCTGACCTAATCCTGATTTATTTTTTCTTACTTCAATTAACAATGGTTTGAGCAAATATTTTTTGAATTCTCTACAATTCAATTTTTGACAGATTAATATCCTTATAAGCCCCAGTTCTATAAGTATATAGGTATATTGTTAAATTAGTTTGAGAGCAAATATATTTTAAAATATGTAAAACAGCATATTACCTTCTACAAAATCAACTACTAATGCCCATTTTTGATGGCGTCGTACTATACCTTTTTCCTTACATAAGTATATTTGTCCTTTTTGTATCAAACATTGTGTATACACATTTATTTAAATTCAAGTGAAGTTGAAATAATTCTGTTTTGAGAATTTGACTACCAGAAAAATAAATAGATACTTCCTGTGATCTTAGAAAATTAAGACCATGAACTGACCACTTACAACATTATCATTCACATTTATAATTTAGTGATAATTAAGTGTTTTCACATCTGATGAAGGCCAATAGTGTTAGCTTAGGAAGCTAGTTATTAATAGAGGAAGGAAGCAAATGGAACCAGGCAGCAAGTCTAATAAACTAGGGAGTGAATCAGACACTAAGTCTGATTTACTAGGAAGCTATCGCATTCCCAGGCTTCCCAGGGAACTACCACATTTTCCACAGAAGGAATTGAATATCAGAGCAGTCCCCAAGTGGGTAAGAAGAATCACCCTGCAGTACCACCCACAGGGGACGACACCAGGGGATTATCGGGCAGGAGTGGGGGAAATTCCTTTGTTAGGTGCATGTACAGTAGAAACCAATGGGGAGGTAAATTGAAGCAGCCCAACCTTGGAGCATGTGCAGGAGGAGCCAAAATAGCAACAAAACTGGGTGAAACCTACCCAGGGAAGGGAATTGGATTGCATAAGGAAGTGCAAGCGTGGATTACAGAAGGGGGTTGTTTACAAGCCCATTACATACCTGGGAAAATCCAGGACGAAGTTTTAATAGTTTGAAAGAAAGCCTGCTCATTCCAAAAACAAAGAAAATACATGGAGGATTATCAGAAATCTCCAGAGCAGTTGCTGCTAGAGCCTGCCTGCCCTCTACATCCCTGAGGGCATAATATTTTCCTTCGCCCCAATAAATCTTGCCACTATGTTTAAACTTCTCCCACGTGTGTGCCCTTTGAAATTTCTTTCTTGCAACTCTGCAAGAACCCATTTCCACCAGCAACAACAGAAGTCTGTAGGAAGAGAAGGTAGTATGTAATAATTAAACCTGAATCAATTCATATCTTAATTTATTAAATCCTTTATTTGAATGTGCCATGTTTCTTTATTAGTTATTTGGTATTTTATAGTGCAATATACCAAGAGGAAGCAATCAATGCAGATCTATTGATCAAAAATGAGTTAGAACAGAACAAAAAACTAAATAGTGTTTTACCTGAAAATAGTTTTTAGTGGACACTGATTAAATTCAGTAACTATTTAAGTTAAATGAAATGAAATCATAGTGATCACTTCACAAGACAAAAATGAAGAAATTTAAGTTAAGGAGCTCTTTATATCTAGGAGTTGTTATATGTAAAATATTTTCTCAAAAGCAAGCATCTAATCTCTGTAAAAGGGACATAGTAAATGATTTGTCAGACTTTTATATATGTTTGAAATATTTCATGATATAAAAATATAAAATATAATTGAAAGACATAAAATAAAATTGAAAAAAATGGAATGGTTTCTATGTCTTTGGACAGGAAAACTTATTAATAAGAAGTCAATTCTTCTAATATAAATATATATATATATTGCAGTGCTTTAGAATCTCAATGTGCTTTTGAAGGAAAAGGGGACTTGTTTAAAATATTATTAATTGTCTAAAATGAGCTAGAAATAAAAGAGGAAAAGGAAAAGAGACTTAATTATTGGAGATACCAGGACATCAACAACAAAAATACACTAAGCACAAATCAATATGGTATTGGTATAGAAGCAGACAAATACGCTACAGGTATACAGTATTTCATAAATGTTATTAAAATAAGAATTGAATATATAAAATGATATATTTGATGGGAATGGATAATTTTTTAAAAAGTTCTGCTTTAATGGCTATCCATCTGGAAGAAATAAAATTGGAATCTATTTTATCCCCTACATAAAAATAAACTCCAGATGAATTAACTATCTATATATATATATATCAAAGTCTGTGTGACTGAACAACCGGTCGCCAGCCAGGCTGAGGGACCCACCTGTGCACGAATTTGTGCACCTGGCCTCTAGTTTAAATATCAAAAAAGGAAATAGAAGAACATTGAAAGTTTTTAAAATTTAGAAGTGTGCTTATAATATATATAATTTTGGCAAAATATTCTTTTTTTTTTTTTAAATCCTCACTGAGGATATTTTCCCATTGATTTTTAGGGAAAGTGGAAGAGAGAGGGAAAGACAAAGAGAAACATTGATGTGAGAGCAACACATCCGTTTGTTACCTACTGCAGGAGCCTTGACCAGGGCCTGGGCTGAGGAGGCACCTGCAACCAAGGTACATGTGAACCAGGGATCTTCTGGTCCACAGGCTGAAGCTCTATCCACTGAGCAAAACTGGCTAGGGCTGGCAAAATTTTATTAATCAAGACTGTAAACCCAGAAAACATTTAAGAAAATGTTGCCATAATTTACTATAGGAAAATTGAATTTTTAAAATTTCAAACTATAATATAAAAGATGCCAATAACAAAATGATAAATGTAGACAAATATCTGTGACAAAATTGATATGCTAAGGCCTTCCTTCCCCTCCTCTTCCCTCCCTCCCCTCTCCTCCCCTCCCCTTCCTTTCCTCTTCCCTCCCTTCCCCTTCCCTTCTCTTCTCTTTTTTCCCTTTATGCTTGTTTTCTTCTTCCTTCTTTATTTCTAGTGGTGTAGATAATTGTGGACATGCTAAAAACATCAGAGATATGGATTTTCAAGTGGTTGATACTAAAAAGAGGAAGGGAGAAAAATATAGCTGCAATTTTGAAAATGATAATTTCTACTACAGTCAATTACCACTACTTATATGAATTCTGAAATTTTAAAACTGGCTACACTTACTGTGAGGTTTTGAAATAAAATAAGGCAGTTAGTTTTAAAAAATGCATCAAAAAATGAACAATCATAACTTCTGAAAATTGAATAGTATTTTACTATATTTTTGCATGAATATTCTCTGCTTTGAAACTACAAATGTAAAGAATAAATTCATTGTAAGATTACTTTCTGGTTTTTCTTTTAAAATTAATTTTATTTCTATAAAAATGGAACATTTAGGTATAAAGGAAATAAAATCTGTGTCCTTTGTGATTGTTATTTCATTTTGCCTGTCTCCATTGGTTTTCTTCATTTACCTCTTTTAGGAATATATTCAAAGAAAAACTAGATAGATTGTTGTTCGTTCATCAAAATGTTAAGGCACTTTCTTTTTTTCCACTTCAAGGAAATTTGTAAAATGTTTTTAAAAAGAAAAAAAAAACCTATAGGATGAAAGGACTATAGAAAAGCATTAAAATTCAAACCTCCAGCCCTAGCTGGTTTGGCTCAGTAGATAAGAGGAATTGGCCTGCGAACTGAAGGGTTCGGTACTGGCCAAGGGCACATGACCGGATTTCCAGCTTAGTCCCTAGTAGGAGATGTGTAGGAGGCAGCCAATCAATGATTTTATCTCATCATTGATCTCTCTCTCTCTCTCTCTCTGAAATCAATAAACATATATTAAATACAACAATAAAACATCTCAAACCTCCAGTATGATGTGGAGTTTCTGTTTTTTTCTTAGTAAGGCTTTCACATCACATTTTAAATTACACCAGCAATTAACAAATAAGAAAATTCGATGGAAAAAGATTATTTTTAATATCTTGTAAAGACATACTAGTTTTAAGATACTAGCAACCACCACAAAAGACCACTTTCATTTTTTTAATCTGAAGGTTAAATCTGTTTATATTTTATTGGTTCTGTTTATATTTAAGATTATTGTTTTTATTTTATGGCTTTAAATACTATTACCTATCCATTGTAGAGATCTAAAGGTTTACAATATACAATAGTAAAGATGCTTCTAATTTGAATTTTGAAATTCACTGCTGTTTAGGTTCCTGTGACGTGTTCAAATTGTAGTTGAACTATACACATCTGGGTGACATCCAAATTTAAATTCCATGAAATAGACATGAAATTGGGAACTCTGAATTTGAACTCTAGTAATTTGAAACCTTTAGAGAACCAGTCTTCTAGAATTAAAAATGTTTTTGGAGGCGTGCAGCAGTGATACATTTTTAAGTTACAAGACTTTTTATTTTATTTTTTTTAGCTCTTTTGACATGAATCATTCCCACCTCTTCTCTACCTTAAGCAATGGATACTTGACATCAGAAAATAATTATGCCTCTATTATCATTTTTCCCCCTTTGCTGTATATTTCTAAAAGTATTTGAGTTTTGTCTTAAAAATGTTCTTATATATGTAAGTTCCTTACAAATATAACATCCAATTTTGATCAGCATATCACTTACAATTTTTATTGAAAAGATGTTATATACCTGGCATTATAATAATGCTAAGTGCTTTTTACATATTTCATTTACTCTTTATATTTCAGTAAGGTAGGTATTAGAATCTCAGTTTTAGAAAAGAGGAAAGTAAGGCTTAGAGAGCTGAAGTTAATTAAGGTCATGCGAAGAGCCAGGATGTAAACCTATCTGTAGAACATGACCTACTACAGCTAAAAATTAGAGACATTGTAACAAACAAAAGAAAAAAAAATTGAAGTAAACATTAACTGTTCAGAGAAATTCTTCTCCATGGTTTCCTCATGTTCCTACCTGCCTTTGCTGAAGTGCCTCTGCTTACCCAGGCCATTTCTCAGTCTTGTGTTTACAGGAAACCACCTTGAATGATGGGGTAGTGCCCCCGCTTTAAACAATGAGCAGGCTTTCTATGAAAGCAGTGGATCCCCCAATTTCAGAGTTCTTTTCCTGTATTTTCAGCCTCTTATAATTGTTTCTTGCATTTAATGAGCACTCTGGATTTGTTTGATATGAGGCATAAAGGACAAAGAGTAGGTTATTAAAAAAAAATACCAGGAATGAATTCTCCAAATACTATGTCTGTGACCCTTGATTATTTAAAATAAAACAATTAACTTCAATAGAAATATTTTTTAGTGTCTACAATGTGCCTGGTGCGTGTTAATTCTTTTTGTTGTTTTACCCCTTGCAAGAACGCTTTAGATGAATAATCACTTTTTTTTTTTTATCAAGAAACGTAGAATAAAAAAGAATCTTCAAAGAAAAGGACCCAGCAGATGCTTGCTTCTGATACATATGCAACATAAATCTGCGGGAGACCCCGTCATAGCAAAGGACTGCACATGATTGGGCAAACCCCTTATTATACATTATGTTAGGGCCATTTGGACCTCATAATTCTTATGAAAGTGGCTTTACCTTGACAAGAAACCACACTCCAAATACTAGTCCAAGTCCCAGTGTACTACTAAATCAAAGTCAAGACAGATGTCCAGATAAATGTTTTAAAGGAGCACAAGAATGAATTTAACTAAGTCAAGCACCCCATTTCTTTGTTGCTAAGCGTCTGAGTAGTAGTTTCCCGAGGGTCAGTCTCTCAATCATGATTTCTAGCCGCCCCCCCGGCC
>NW_006383015.1:3637197-3647835 GCF_000327345.1 Myotis davidii | reverse complement strand
GAATCTTCCCTTTCCCTGGAGATTAAGGGACTCTCTACACATATCTAAAATCCGGAAACTGCTGATGCAGATGTAAGATTCAAGAGAAAGGCAATTTAGGGAAGAAATAAAGTAAGAAATGTTAAGGTCAAACAAACCTAAAGAGAATCAAGCTGCCCCGGTCAGAAAATGTGTGTAACCCAAGCCCACTGCTTTGGCCTCGGAACGCTCAGGGTAACTAGGCAACGACGTTGCCGTGGTAACCCGGGACGCTCAGAGGGCACCGAGGAGTGTCGCCGGGCAGCCCTTCCGTGTCCGGAGCTGGCCTGGTGGGAGGGGTGATGGAGTGTCAGGCTCTCGCGACAGCTGCGTGGGGTCGTTGGCAGGCATCATCGACGACGTTGCTCCTAGGAACGCGGTGCACAGGCGGGGGGTACGGCCCAGAGCGCCCCGATGGCTGCTCAGCAAGGGGTGCCCACCTCGTCCCTGCGGGCTCTGGAAGAAGCTTTGGGCATGGGCTCGGCGGCTGGCGGGGACGCCTCGGACATGGCAGAGGGGACCTACTACCTGGAGCGTATCCTTCCCATATGCGCGCGGCCCCAGGCGCCGGCTGCAGTAACGGGTATTAGGGGCCAGGGCCTGAGCTCTCCACTGGGGGGCGTCCTGGAGGCTTGGGGCCCCGATTCTACCCAGTTGGAGCTCAAGCTGGCCTTTCTGCCACCGAAACCCCCTTATATAGTTATCGGAGTAAACTTTGGGTAAAAGTTTTGTGCGAAGGTGGAACAACAAATTGATCCAACCCTCGTCTGGGCTCAGTGTTTTCCCCAAGCTTTCAGAATTCCAGAAGGAATTGGTCAAGAAAGTTTGGAGACCAGGGAATCCTCTGTCTTTGGGCTTTTAAGGAGCTGACGCTCAGAGTGTCCCACCTGTACCCAATGCTTAAAAAGATTTACTTTGATAGCATCAACTTCCTGGGTAGTTTCAATTTTGGCGTTTTAATAATAAATACGTTTGTTTGTTTTTTTCTTCTTTAGCAACTAAATAATATCCTGGTGAGCTGACAGGGCTCAGAGGTGTTGGGAGAAAGCCAGAAAGTAATGAGCAATTATCAAAAGAAATAGCAAAAAACTGAATAGCCGTATGTGGATGATTAAGTTAACTATTTCTTGTGTAAAACTTTTGAGCTCCCTTCAGTCCCTGGTGGGTTATGGGTGGCAACAGATCGATGTCTGTCTCTCTCTCTCTCTCTCATCAATAAAACATATCCTAAGATGAGGATTAAAATACTACAACAATCTTTTCAGCTCTCCTCGAGGCACATAGATTAATTGTACTGATGGGAGGTTTCATGAGAAAAAAAGATATCTATTCCTTTCTTCCGGCAGGTAAAACAGAGATGGTTTATCTATTTTATTCTCAAAGATATCAAGGAAACTCCCAAATCTACCTATTATGTATGTATGTATATATATTTGTCCCACTATAGCTCTAATTCACTCTAGCTCTAATTCAAGACATCAGAGACCCAGCAATGGTTCTCTGAAGGTCAATGGTTGTGAGCTTTGGCGAACTGATGAATCTATCTGACTCAGGCTCAGTACACATCCCTGGTGCGGGAAACTCTGAGGAACTTGGTTGAAAAGATCAAAGGAAGTATGCAGCATTCTACTGGAGGCAAACGTGATCTTTCCAGGCGTATAAGTTTGAAGAGTTTAGAAATTGATTTGAATGGAATTTGTGGGTGTTTTAGTGTCTTAAATAAAGTTTTATATTCTGTTTTCATAGCTCTGTCAAGCTTTTTTAAAGTAATAGTCCTTTTTAAATTAAAAAACAAGTCAACTTTTTTTTTTCAGAGCAATCTACATCAAATATATAGTTACCCAGTATCCTTGCTACTCAATAGTAATCAGGCATCTTACCATTTTTGTCTGCATTAAAATGATTTCTGTAACACATAGTTAATTGTTATCATAAGACAAATGTGAGGTAACTTTTTACGACATTTTTGTGAAGTAAATGGTGGGACTCCAAGATAGCACAATTTTCAGCAACGAAATCTGTGTTCACTTAATTGACGGGGGATCACTGAGTCACACTGCCAGCATGTAGCATTTTACACAAAACCTATCAAGATTTCTCTTGATAATCACACTCGCAAATACAAGCAACTCCAAGTTTTCATAATTTCATTATCTATTTTGGGAATTACCTAGGCCCTTTGCTTTCCTTTCATCTCTCTTTGCTTGACTGACTACTGTTTTGGCTTTCAACCAAAGAGTAGTCAGGGGATAACAAAGCTAAACATTTAACCAGTCAATTTTTCTACATTCAGTGCAATGTTCAGGCAAGGTTTAGACATGGGGGAGACTTAACTCTTAGTTTGGAGGATTACTTCTGAATGCCAAGTATCCCAGTGTCCCTGGGCTCTCCTAACGTGCATAATTAAGAGTTGACTGTATAATGTTATTTGACATTGTTTCTTAAGGCAATTATGATAGTTGCTGAAGTGAGACTTTCTTGGGTTTAAAGTCTATAGCTCTCAGGTAATTTAATTGAGCTATTGCAGCGGATAAATAAAAGTTATAATAAAGCACAAACGAACCAGAAATCTGATGTTCTCTACTTTGCACGTGCACTTTATCACTTCTAATCTATGGCATCTACTGCTGGACTATATTTATGACTGAACAGATGCTCCTAGAACACTAGGCAACAAGCTATCAATATTGAGCAAGGCTTTGAAAAGTGTTGACTCAAATTCTCCAGGAAATCAGCTTTTTCCTTGCTTTTAAACACTTACACGTGAAGAACATGTACACATTAGTGTGGCCCAAACCAGAAACACAGCCAGGATCCATCATGGGGGGAATGGCTTCATCGATAAAGTCCCCACATTCTTTACAACAGGGTAGAGAATGTATGCAGGAAAAAAAATAGTTCTTATCCCTGCAACACCCCTCCTTTGTAACCTCCTAGCAATCATAGCGACACCTGTTTCTCTTCTGAAGCACTTCACAATATCATTGCTTTTATGTTTTAAACTTTCAAAAGATGAGATGCAAATATACATGACATAGTCCTTATTTAGCTATCGCCAGAGCTTTAAGAAATGTGGTCATGGAATACATAGGTCCTTTGGAGAACTCTTCATAAAAAAGGTATTTGCAACATTGTAGAATATAAGGCTAGATTTTAACTAAATGATCTGTAAAGGGCCACATAGATGTCTCCAGAATTTGTAAAGAAGGTTGGTTGTCTTTTCTCTTTTTTCTCCCCTTGATTTTTCCATCATCATTTATCTCTCATATACCCCTTTCCACTTCTCTCTCCCTCCTCCCAGAATCACCACACTATTGTCCAGGTCTCTGAGTTTTTTCTTTCATTTTTCTTTTTTGCTCAATACCCCCTCTCCCCTGTTCCCCGCCCCCCCCCACCCCAATCCCGAGCTATCAGCCTGCTCTCTATGCGTTTTTCTCTATGTTGCTTGTTAGTTCATTTTTTTGTTGTTGTTGTGTTTTTGTTTTTTTTATTGCTTAAAGTATTACAAAGGGTATTACATATGTGTCCTTTTTTTTCCCCCACCCTTGACAGTCCCCTAGCCTCCCCTATCTCCCAGTGTCTTATGTCCATTGGTTATGCTTATATGCATGCATACAAGTCCTTTGGTTTACCCTTTGGGATGGCACGGACAGACCTGGAGAACATTATGCTAAGTGAAACAAGCCAGTCAGAGAACAGAACCATATGATTTCACTCACATGTGGAATTTAATGCAGGTTGATTGTCTTTTGCAAATGAACCCCCTCTATTAGAAATCGATACCACTTGGGTGAGGTTTTCAGTTGCAGTAGTTACCATTGGCTGCCTATTAATGTGTGGCTGGAGACATTTGGGAAAGCCCGATTCCAGTTGGGAGATGCGGGCAGGAATGAATTGCACTAAGAAAGCTAAGGCTTAATTGATTTTGTTGCTACCTGTCTCGAGAAAGACCTTGTTCAAGGAATGGAATACATGACTCTAGGAAAGGGAGGCCCACAGAATGTCATTTTTGTTATCTACCCTTTGTGGTAATTCTCTACTCCCCAACCCTTTGATTATTATATCATCTTTCTAGGCATTCTAACACTAAGAATTTGGCCCATGAGACTGTGGACATAAATAAGTTTACTGGCTACTGAAAATGTGCCCTCTGGTCCCAACAGCTATCTCTGAACAGCGATTTCTGAGGATTGAGTGAGTTAAGCCAGTTTTTCGAGGCAGCTCCAAACTTAACTGTGTGTGAAAATGCAAAATTAAGGATTCCAGACCCTGAAATATGGTGATCACACTAAATCGATACTCATCTAAGATGGATGCTTGTCTTTTTAAGTGACATTCCTGGCCAGTCTTTCGTTACAATAGCATACTGTTCACTGATAACTTTGTTTAATTAAAATTGAACTTTTGTCATTTAAAAATATTTTATTCTTCTTAACATTTTAAAATTTCTTCTCTCTGTTACGTCACTTCTCTGGAATGTTTATAGTATTAAATGAAAAGATGCCGTAAAATCCTCAATATTATCATTATGTACTCAAGTTGAGTATTCCTTATTATCATTGCAATACGGAATTTGCACACAGGCACTTAGTGGCGCCCTACATACAGTCAAATAAAAGGAGACGATCTGAATGTAGAATCTAGACCAGGAGGCATGTTACTAAGCCCAGAGTACTGACCTTTACATGCAGGAAAGTCATAGGCTATTTGGAAAGAAAAGAAATGTGTTTTGTTCTGTGTCCTCTAGTTGAAGCAAACTTTAATGTGCATATGAATCACAGATATGGATCTTTAAGTGAAGGTTTTAATTCAGTAAGTCCAGGTCAGGGCTGAGACTTAGCATTGCTAACAAGCTTGTGGGAGCTGCTGGTAAGAACTGTAAGAGGAGTCGCAAGGCTGTATGCAAACATCTTAACCTTTTACCTTTATATTTTCAGACAGACATACAATATGTTGATATCTTTGTGTATCTACTGGCTTAAAAATTGGAAAACTTACATCGCCACCCACTGTGTACGTCTTATATGAGTCTTTTATGTAGAAAGAGGTATTTTCCAGTTGCAGCAGCTGTCCAGGGCAAGGGTGGCCAATACATTTCCATTCTGGGCAATGCAACTGAAATGGTAGTGGCTTCCTGGTATGTGTGTTAATAAGAATTCTGAGGCCTAATGAAGACTCGGTGGGAAAGACTGCAGGAAGCAAACATTGGGGAAAGTGGTAGCCAGCATGCCAGTTCTTTCCCATGTTTGGTTTACATTATTCAGCTAACTTGCTTTATTTAAACTGGAATTCCTAAGAAAGGGAACATAACTATGATGTTTGCTATTTATAGCACTTTTCTTTGATTTCAGTTTAGTAAGTAAAGTGTTGATTATGGAGGATCCAACCTAGATTTTCGATTGCCTTTGTGTACATTGGCTCTGCAGTGCTGGCAAAGATTACAAAGCAATTTCTGCCTATAGCAGCTTTGGGAAATCATGGAAAATATAATTAGCTGTATGTTTCACTCCAGTTCTTTATGAAGATGCGGCTGCTGGCAGTGATCACGACCTATAAATGTGGTCGTGGGAGAGATGAGTGTGTGAGCAATGCCGGATGCTGCTTGTATCTGTGGTCCTTTTGCAGAACCTTATTTGTGACAGCGTCATGACAAGTGGCACCTCAAGCTCTGCTCCACTCGACCAGCTGAGATACTTCTCAGGCTTCCTGCTGTTGTGTCTCCTGTAGGTCTGTGATGGGTATCCGGCTCCCTGGCAGTTTCAGCGTGGGTGCCTGTTGTCCGTTTTCTGATAATATCTAGATGGTCAGGATCTAGTGAAGATTCTGCTAGTGCAAAAAGTGCCCATTAGTTCACCTGTGTTGACCAAGTACCAGGGAGCTGAGTCATGCTATGCAAACTCACAAATACTATTACATTCCTACCAGGGCAAGGGGAGATATGGAGAAGTGGGACCCTGGTCTGAGTCCAGGCTATGACTCTAGGACACAGAACCTGGCTTGGAAGTAGGCGGTGTGAGAGACTGTGGCTGCAGACCAGGCAGCAAAGGGGAGCCACAGACAGTAGCCTCGGTAAGAGCAGACTAGCAAATCAGGCCCAGGATAAGTGTCAAGTTAAGCTCAAACAGGCCAAACGGCAAGAACCAGATCTGAGGGGAACAGGCTGGAAAAAGTGAATTTCAGAACTGGAGTTCAGTGATGTTCTTTGAAGGAATACTAGGTAGATAAAAGGAAGGGAGATTTGTAAGGGCCCAGAGTCAGCTTGGCATTAATAAACTGATTTTTAAGCCAGATGCCAGCTTATTATTCTACAGTGGGGAAAAAATTGCATGAGAATTATGACCAGCTTAATTGTAGGGACATTTCCTGGAGAATAGGCTCACCTAGGAGATTCGATTACTGTGGTTCTACTTTTACTGGGAAACTTTCTCATCTGTGAAGGTTTTATCTTTCAGACAATTATGATGAATTGTCTATTTCCACTCTGGCAATTCTGCCTCTAAAGTAGTGCTTCCCATACGTGGTATTCTGTCAGATTCTGTTTTATGCTGTCTTTCTGGCATCCCAAGGGCAAGGGCATCCGTATCTGTACAACCTACAGTATCCTCTTCATGAGAATCTGAAGTAATTTATTCATGCTTTGCAACCAGAAATTGCTGTACATCTACTGAGAAATTCATCTGTTTTCATTGGATGGATATTGAATTGGTATCTAATCATATCCTCCTTTTCACCCTGACTGCTGGGAAGCTTATAGTCAAACCTGTGGCCTACATTTCACAAAATTATGAGACCCAGGGCATATACTGCATCTTTACTTTTATTTCTACTTATTTCCCTTTTTCTCAAATTTCCATATGCACTTATTTTTATATTTTGCAATGTATGCATATTTGTAAACTGTCACAGAATCATTTTGGGATTCGTTCATGCATTTGTCCATGTGTTGCTAGCCAGCTAGTCAGATAGACAGATGCATGCCAACATACATGCCAACGCACATTTATTTCTCAGCAACACGGCATCATCACATTTCAACTGAGTTGCTTCTGGGAAGATTTTCTGTTCAAGTCATATTGTGGATACTAAAAATATAAATCAAAGAGGATACCAGTTCCTATTTTGGGTTTTTGTCCTTTTCCTGATCTTTTGTCTCATTAATCTCTTGGCCTTGGTTAATTTAATTTTTGGGTCTTTAGACCTTTCGTACTTCTCCCTTCTTTAAGGAATTCACATTGAGCTATTTAAATGATTTGATTTAGCTGTCCATACTATTTTTTAAGAGTTTTGAAAACAACTAGATTTGAGTTTATTATCTAGGATATTAGCAAAAATTGCACATTCCTATTGTGTCACTATAGAGATACCATGGCTTAGTTGAAAATTCTTGACATATTCAAGAAACGTGTCTTTGTCACTCAAAACTATGTGATTTTGGGAAAACCTATTAATCTGTTTGATTTATTTTTTGTGTTTTTTTTTTCAATTTGATTCAGTTTCTTTTCTTTTTTTTTGAAGATGAGTGTATCTGTGCCATTCAATCTCACAAGGTTATTATGAGAATAAATATGATTATTTTCCACGTAATAGTACTTTTTAAGCTCTACAAAATGATAGCTATTTTTTCTTAGTCTCCTTTGATTGTGTGGAAACAGAATATTTTACTAGCGATTAAAATCCATTGGTTATATTATTTTCAGGATAGAGTATGCAGGTGTTGTTAGATATTTCCAAAGCTTTTAGAAGAAATCACACTTTTCCTCTACATATTGCTATGTTTTGCAACCTTTGCTTTCACCTTTCTTCCTCACAATAATTTGTTAGCAGTTGTTTTATTTGCAATTATCAAGTCTATCCAGATAATTATAGAATATTTGCTTTTTTGTGGAATATTTTATGGTATGAACAGTGATGGACAGCATTGCTTTTCAGGAGACTTAATGACAGGTGAATGCTTACAAAATCAATTTCTAGTAGTTGTCTCTCAGAAGAGAGCATACTTTTTCCATAAAAGAGAAGCTGACTCTTATTTTTTGCAACAGCATAGATAGACCTAGAGATTATTATGCTGAGTGAAATAAGCCAGTCCTAGAAAGACAAAAATGAATGATCTCACTTATATGTGGAATCTAATGAACAAAATAAAAGGATGAACAAGATAGAAACAGAGGCATGGATACACTGAACGTTCTGATCACTGTCAGAGGAAAGAAGGGTGTGTGGGGAAGGGACAAAAGATGAAGGGATTAGCCAAAGCACATATATTCATAACCTAGAGACACAGACAACAGTGCAGTGATGGCCAGCGGGAAGGGGGTGGGGAGAGAATTAGGTGGAGGGGGCAAAGGTGGGGAAATAATGTCAACAATAAAAATAAAGAAAGACTGACTTCCTGTATCTGATATTCGGGAAATTTTATCTCATTAAGTGAAAGTGTGTCAGATAAATATAAATTTAGAAGGAGGAAGATTTAGAAAGCTTTCATCCATTTATCTTAACATATGGGGGAACTGGGCCATGGGAGACTTACGAGAATTTTTCCACAGGTACTCATCTCTTTCCAGAACGTGGACAATAACAAACACAGTATGTAATCTTTACTGTAAGCCATGCACTGTTCTAAGTGATTTACATATGTTAATTCCTTTACTGCCCTTGAAACCCTATAAGGAATATAGTAGCCAGCTTGCAAAACGATGCCCAGTGATTCCCACCTGCTGGTGTAAATGAGCTTGTATAGTGTCTTCATACTGAATAGGGCTGACCGGGGTAACCAATTGGATGTTGAATATATGATATTGTAGCTGTTCATAAAAGAAATTGTGGTTTCCCCTTTGTTTTCTTGGATTGCTTATTCTGGAGGTAGCTAGCCTCCACATCTTAAGGAGATTTAAGGAGCCCGTGGAGAGATCCACATGGGGAGATCTGAGTCCTCCAGACAATATCAGTGAACCTTCAGGAAATCGATCCTATTCCCTCAGTTTAGCCTTCATGCGACTACAACCCTGGCTGCCACCTCAACTGAGACCTCATGAGTGACCCCAAATAAAAATCTTTCAGCGAAGCCACTACTGAATTCTTGATCACAGAAAACATGAGATAATGGATGCTTATTATTGTGTTATGTTTTTTTTAAGCCCAAAGTTTTTGGGAGTTTGTTATACTGCAATAAGTTTTTTAAAAAATACTGATTTTTGGTACCTAGAAATGAGGTTCTAACTTAAGAAAGACCTGAAAATATCAGAGTGGCTTTGCCAAAGAACGTTGGGCACATTTGGAAGCACTTTAAGTAGGATGTTAGTGAAAGATAAGTACTTCACTCCTGGTACTCCATAAGGGTGAAATTCAGCTCAGGAGATGGACTGAGACATGTAACTTTTTTTTTGGTGTGTGGTTGCTTAGTCTACTTTGAATCACTTTATTTTTTAACCTAAATTACTTTTCACCATATTTTTGGGAGAGACACTCATGTTTGACCGTAAAATACAGCCCTTTGACAGGTAACTGGGTCCTGAGGGTTGGTTATAACTGAAATTGGTTTATGTGTCTCTTCCAATAATAAGGCAAATACTAAAGAGTTATTGCTTATGATGAGGCTGAATAGCAAGAATGTATTACAAAAAAGATGAAAGAATGTATTACCTATCTTTAGAGGTTTAGAACTATGTGGAAAATAATTGGCAAAAGCCTCAAGTATTTCCATACACAGAAAACCCATAGAAAGCCACAGGAGAGGTAGTATTGCATAGTGAAGCTCCTGGGGCAGTGGTTCTCAACCCTCTGGCCCTTTAAATACAGTTCCTCATGTTGTGACCCAACCATAAAATGATTTTCGTTGTTACTTCATAACTGTAATGTTGTTACTGTTATGAATCATAATGTAAGTATCTGATATGCAGGATGGTCTTAGGCGACCCCTGTGAAAGGGTCGTTCGACCGCTAAAAGGGTCGCGACCCACAGGTTGAGAACCGCTGTCCTGGGGCTTATTCCCAGTTTGTTAGTCCCTCACTGTGCAGTCTGTACCTTTGAGCCTGGTCGGTAAAATGGAGATACTGCGGGTTCCAGCTTCATACATAGGATGAGGATGAAATGAGTTAATACAAGTAAAACCCTTAGGACAGCATCCAGCCTCTATTAAATACGATGTTGTCAGTTCTTATTACAAACAACATAAGTTGTTATATGCACCTTCAGCTAACTCGTGGAAGACAGAATAAAAGAGACAATTTCTCATAACCAGCAGCGAAATGAAAACTAGGCTAATCTCATCTTTGATTTTCATAACCATTACTGTGCATTAAAGTGTTTAATACCTTTTAAACTTGGCATAACTAACTCTGTACATTTGAAAAGTAAACAAAGTAACTGTAGAAGTTTTCATTTATAATTAGACTAACTTATAATTGTAAAAGTGTTCCAGCAATGTTGTTAGAATTTTAATTAGAATCATTCTGATATTTTAATGCTTATTTCTTGATAATTTATGAACTACTGAATTATAATTATTATATAGTTTATATTTGTTTGAAAAGTGCCCTGCCTTTCCTGAGAAGAGGATTTAATTTTAAAATTGAGAAGTATATATAAGAAAAAAGTGGCGATTTAAATAACTTTCATTGATG
>NW_006383015.1:3629109-3637150 GCF_000327345.1 Myotis davidii | reverse complement strand
CGTTACTCTTTCCTCCTAGTTGTAGGACTTCCACTCAGCCAGCGTTCCTGTGGGTCTGGGTGATGTCCCTTCCGTCTTTCAGTTTCACTTTTGAAATGGTTGTTCGAGGCGGCAAACTCCGGCGTTAACCTATGCCGCCATCTTGGTTCTCTAATGCTTATTTCTTGATAATTTATGAACTACTGAATTATAATTATTATATAGTTTATATTTGTTTGAAAAGTGCCCTGCCTTTCCTGAGAAGAGGATTTAATTTTAAAATTGAGAAGTATATATAAGAAAAAAGTGGCGATTTAAATAACTTTCATTGATGAAAATTTTGATCTACCAATTCAAGGACAAATCAGTTTTAAATGTAATCATTTTATTCCACATATTTTGAGATTAAAACTTGACAAAATGTTCAGAGGTCACCATAACTGAACCGTCTGAAGATGATTACGAATATGAAGAGGTAATTATTTATTTTAATCTTTAATGTTGAGTTTATTACAGATGTCCCTCTTTTTTGCTCCCTATTGCCCCCCTCCACCAGGTTCTTGCCCCACCCCAGGCCTTCGCCACCCTATTGTCTATGTCCATAGGTAATGCGTATATGCATATAAGATCTTTGTTTAATCTCTTCTCAGCCACCACCCCCCCTTTCTTCTGAGAATCATCAGTATGTTCCATTTCCATGCCTCTGATTCTATTTTATTCAATAAAATTATTCTATTTTATTCTAGTTTATTCTGTTCATTAGATTTCTTATTTATTTTGATTTTTAGATTCAATTATTGATAGGCATGTATTTGTTGCCATTTTGTCGTTTATATTTTTGATCTTTTTTTTTCTTCTTCTTAAAGAATACCCTTCAACATTTCATATAATGTTTGGTGGTGATGAACAACTTTAGCTTTTTCTTGTCTGTGAAGCTCTTTATCTGACCCTCAATTTTGATTTGATTCTCAGAATCCTCTACTCTACTGTTGAATCCCTAAATATTATGCTTTTTATAGTCAGATGTCCCCTCTGGTCCTTTTCCATTTTTTTTTTAGAGATTTCTAGAAGATTCTTGAGTAACTCTATAACCATGGTTTTGAACTCTATATCCAGTAATTTGCTTTCTTCCATTTCTTTCATTTGTCTCTGCATTTTGGCTGCTTTTCTGTGTTTGTTTCTAGTTATTGGCCAGAGCTGATATTTCTCCTTGAGTTGTTAGAATGGTCTTGTGTAGGAGATGTTCTATAGTACCCAGTGGCTCAGCCTCCCCAGTCACCTGAGTTGGGAGCTCTAGGTGCACCCCTTTGTGGGCTGTGATCACAATCTTGTTGTAGTTGAGCCTTGATTTCTGTGGGTGTCACTGGGAGGAATTGACTTCTAGGCCAATTGGCTGGGAGGCCCAGCTGCAACTACAGTGGGAGAGCTGCTGTGCAGGAGACACCCTTATGGATCAGGACTTGCTTCAGTGGGGCATTGGTGCTCACTGAGTCTTCCCTTTGAGTGTGTCTCTTATGGATATGTAGAGTTGTAATCTTGTATGGTCCAACACTGACCACTGAGTACACTGGCTCTCAGGTCTCCAGGGAGGTGCAAAGTCAGCCACTGCTTGGGGCCACCCAGCAGTAGCTTCAGTGAGATCTGCAGATTCCTCCTCTTTGTATTGAGTTTGAAAGTGCCCAGACAAGGCCCAGCTGAGAAGCAAGACAGGCTGGTGCTGGTGCTTGGTCTTGGGCCCTTTATTGATAGGTTTGGGGCAACCAACGCAGCTGCAGCTTGTTTGATCAAGGACAGGCCATTCATATGCAAAAGCTGCTACACAGCTTATGTGTGGGGTTGTAAATTGGATGAAGGCAGGGTCTTAGGGAATCACCAGGCAGAACAAACAGAAATGGCTGCCAGTCAGCCTTGCTACTGGGAAGGTCCCAGTATAGGAACAGTCATCTCTGTCTGGGAGAAAGCTGCCCCCAAGTTCCTGCCCAGATGCCTGACAATCCAATTTCTCCTGTGTGTGTCTGTGTCCCCCACAGCCTCACCCTGGTGCTGGACCTCAGAGGAAGCAGGACCTTCTAAGTTCAGTTTATGGTGCCAGCCTTTTAAGAGGAACAGCTGGGTCTCTAGCAGCCTCTATGTCACTGCGCCCCAATCTGAACTCGTTTTTACAACCTGCAGTTCTTACTGCCCCTAGGGACTTCTTTTCCAGGCTCTGGGACCTCTTGCTCCTCAGAGTGGCCTCCGCAGAGATGATCTCCCTCCCAATTAAAAAAGTGGCACCAGCCCATTCTGCGCCTCCACACCTTCTACCAGTCTCAGTGTGCTTTCTTATTTACTTCTCTAGTTGTAGGGATTCCATTAAGCCAGCTTTCCAGCAGTTCAGGATGATAGTTGTTCTGTATTTTAGTTGTAATTTTGATGTGGTTGTGGGATGCAATGAGTACATGCATTTACCTACACTGCCATCTTCAAATTCAGTCATTTTTTTTAAATTTTATTTTGAGTACTCTGTCAATTTATTATGGTTGTTCTTGAGGCATATTTATTTATTTATTTATTCCTTAAGAGTTTCTAGTTTAAAAATATACATATGTTTTTATTGATTTTAGAGAGGAAGGGAGAGGGAGAGAAATAGAATCATCAATGATGAGAGAGAATCATTGATCAGCTGCCTCCTACATGCTCCCTACTGGGGATAGAACCGACAACCTGGGCATGTGCCCTGACTGAGAATGGAACCCTAACCTCCTGGTTCATAGGTCGACACTCTATCACTGAGCCATGCTGGCTCGGCAAGAGTTGTTCGTTTTTTAGCCATATCAGCTGGTTAAGACTAAGGCATGAAAATTCTCATTAAAAAATTTAGATTGGTTAAAACTTCTGGCCATTTGTATTTTCTTATTAATTGTCCTTCAGAGTCAACTCCTTATCACCTACCTTCTGGATCCATACTACAGAATGTCTTCTCTGTCTAATAGGCATTTACTATAATCCCATCTGCTCTTGGCTGAGTTTCCCAAATTTCTACCACCTAGCTGGAGTGCAGACCCTATGCTTCCTTCCAACTTAACTCTACTTCTATCTAATGTGCTTACTGTCTAAAACCTTTCCTTTAATTCACTGCTCCAGTGGGACCTATCATTATTTCTGAGACTCTCCTAGGATGCAGAAGCTCTGAATGAAACTGTGGGTACAGGCCTAGGAATTTCTGGCCTGGGCAAGCAGGAGACAGGACGAACAAAGAACACAGGCTTGTTATTACTGCTGGTATAATGAAGATTATATTGATACATACCACATGAAAGTTCTGAATGAGTTAAATAATAGTAAAGGCCTTAAAATTGTGATGAGCACATAAGAAGCATGCAATACATGTTAACTATCATTAATATCATTGTTAGATTTGATTATATTCTTCCAATAGCTTAACATTCAGGCAGTATTATTTTATTTTTTTAAATAAAATAGAGGTGTGTGGTTGCTAGTAGTAAAGAAAGAGTAATATACATCTACACAATGGAATACTACGCTGCGGTAAAAAGAAGGAATCTTTCCATTTGCAACAGCATGGATGGAACTGGAGAGCATTATTCTAAGTAAAATAAGCCAGTCAGAGAAAGATAAATACCACATGATCTCACTCATTTGTGGAATATAGTGAACAAAATAGGCTGATGAACAGGGACAGATTCAGAGACAGAGAAGCAGCGATCAGAGTGTCAAACCTCAGAGGGAAAGTATGGGAGGGTGTGAGTAATGGGGAGAGATCAACCAAAGGACTTGTATGCATGCATACAAGCCCAACCGATGGACACAGACAACAGGGGATGGGAGCATGGGTGGGGAGGTGGTTATGGGAGGATGATGTCACATATGTAATACCTTAATCAATAAAGATATTAAAGATTGAAAAAAAAAAGAAAGAGTAATGAGGGATAAAAATCTGGGATGAAGAGAGAATGGTGGCAGTTAGATGGCCTAACATTTCTTCCAGCACAATTGTTAGTCTGTATTTGTCATTATAGATAAATGCAGTTGCTCATAAGCTAATATTGAGTTTATTAGAAGTGACATTGAGTGATGTTTAAAAGAAAATCAGAAAGCTTCCTGCTTGATATATATTCATTTGTCTTGATCTTCAAAATGACATGATGTCTTAGATAAAATA
Source organism: Myotis davidii (assembly GCF_000327345.1). Lineage (NCBI taxonomy): Eukaryota > Metazoa > Chordata > Mammalia > Chiroptera > Vespertilionidae > Myotis > Myotis davidii. Next base: position 3,633,009 of record NW_006383015.1, on the reverse strand, counting down.
TATTTCTTTGATCCATTGTTTTATGAGGGAAAAATCAGTTCTGAAATGAAATAATGTATTTTCTTGCTAACCCTTCTTACCCTCCTCTTTCTCCGTGATTTAGATACCAGATGACAATTTTAGCATTCCAGAGGGTGAAGAGGATCTGGCAAAAGCAATTCAGATGGTTCAAGAACAGGATACAGATACTCAAATTTTGGTGAGGTTGAACATAACCATAGCCTATAGTTTACCAGTGATAAATTTCTGTGTGAAGTTTTGAAAGGTGTTTACATTTCAAGTACTTCACTTACTAAATGCAGCCCTAGCACCTGTTATGTCTTTTTTCACCTCTATTTCTCTGCCATCAAACCTTCACTTTAGATAAGTAGTCATGTTTACTCTTCTTTGGTTTATCATTTTCCACAGCGTGGTCACTCTTGCATGACTGAAATAAATGACACTATCCCTCAGAACTCTGCCTATTTAATTGGAGATTAATCCAAGGATTTGAAACACTTATGTACAGAATTTGATACTGTATGGAAATTCTACAATCTGCTTTATGAGCATTCTATGTCTGCCTCTCCCCACCCCCCATTGAAATATGTAGCTCATAGGGAATGCCCAATATATTATGATATTTTTTCCTTGTGAGGCCTATGAACTAATATCATTAAAGAATATGGTGGAGGATGCTTTATGATTGTAATACCACCAGTGAAAAGTAAATACAATGATGGCATTCCTATAAAATTAAAAAAATCATTTAAAAGTTCATAACAATTTAATGATGATAACAAAATATTTTAAAGTGCTTAATATTTCATACCAACACTAATTAAGAAGGATGAATTTTAAAAATGTTGTAACTTTTTTTGATAAAGAAATGTGAAGGAAATTGTGATATTCCTATTTAGTTATAGACTTGACTTCCTCAGTGCAAAATAGTGTGTGATAGACTTCACTCCATATTCTCGCCTGTGTCAGTCTTTACATATTTTGTATAGACTTTTTCTGTCTGAAATCCAGTAACTCCTTTCCAAATTATCTGTCTGTTAAAGAAACAAAACAATTCAAAACAAAAAAACCTCAAGAAGAGGAGTTCTTGAATCTGGAATTGATTATATTCTGTTATAAATGAAGGACTCTAGCTCATAGTAAACTGCATTTTCTAATGCATCCTATAGATATAGTTCCCTTCTATTTAGACACAAAGCGAAGTCTCAATGCAATAATTTACAGGAATAGTTTTAAAATACAGCATTTTGAATGATGAGCAGTTTATCCACTGCTCATCATCTTCCCTCTTGCTTTACCTCATTAAGTAAAGAAGGATTTAAAAAATACACTAAGTATTACTCATTCATTTTTTTACTTGGCAAGTAAGGTAGATATGCCTAACATAGTGCTTGGTGCATAGGAACTAAATGAATAGCAGTTGAGTAAGTGAATGGATAGAGTCATAGAATGAAAATATTATGACTCAAATTATAATTGCTTCTTTGTATCTGGTATCATGCTGTAATCTGTTTGTAAATCCAAAGATAAATCCAAGGAAGACAATGGGATAGCTGTCATATCTACTGCACCAAATATCAGTAATTCTTCTCATCAGTTTTTCAGAATTTTTTTTTTTTTAATCACAACCTTGCAAGAATTAACTTTCTAGATTTCTGGCATATTTATAGCTGGTTGACTCTCATTAAAGTTCTATTACTTTTTTTTTTTAGTTCTTTGGGGGAATGATGCTATGCAGAAAATTTACAAACATTGCCCTTTAGCTTTGAAAATTAAATATGGGTTCTTTTTATGATAAGCATATCAATTATGTATTCTATTTTTTAAAATATATTTTTTATTGATTTCAGAGAGTAAGGTAGAGGGAGAGAGATAGAAATATCAATGATGAGAGAGATTCATTAATTGGCTGCCTCATCACGCCCCCTACTGGGGATCAACCTGCAACCCAGGCATATGCCTCTGACCGGAACTGAACCTGGGACCCTTCCTTCTGCAGGCCGATGCTCTATCTACTGAGCCAAACCAGCAAGGGCTAATTTGTTTTTTATTTCTATAGTATTTTTTCTTCAAAAACTAGATTTGAATTGTGCCATGGGATTTCTGTTTCAAAGAATATTTATTGCTTATTAACCCAACTTCCTTTTGTTATGATTTTATTATATCTGTTTAGAAATAACATATATATATATATGTATATATATATATATTCTTCTATATTAGAGGATGCAATAGTCTCTATTCAATGAGGACTTTTAAAATGTTCATTAATGATTGCAAGTGAAAGATCATGGTTTTGGGAAAGTTAAATATAGTTAAATAGTTGAAAATAGTTTAAAAATAATTCAAATAGTTGAAATAATTGCAAGTTTAGGTGCTTGCAAATTTGTTCTCTAAAAGGTCATACAGTCAATATTTTAGGTTTTGAGGGCCATATCATCTATCCCAACAAAAAAGGTTGAAAAAAATGAACAAATTAGTAAATGAATCAATGCCATTAATAAAAGATTTGATGTTTTCAAAATAATTAATTACACCTTTAAATTTTAGGAGCAGAAAACAGTTCTTCCTTCAAAGCACGTAGTACCTGAAGTAATAGAAGACTTTCTCTGCAATTTCCTGATCAAAATGGGAATGACCAGAACTCTTGATTGTTTTCAATCTGAATGGTAAACAATAATGTAGATAAGGAGTTCTTAGAAATGCTAACATTTAACATGTGCACTTTAACCTTCTTATATGACTGAAGACTCTCAGTGTGTGCAAAATGGATGAAATGGATAGAAACCTTTCCTATCCCCACTGCTGACACCACAACGTACAAACACACATACACACATACCCAAGCACCCTCACTCAAACACATATATGCACATAATCAGAATATCATCTTTCTGAAATAAAAATATTAGGTGATTTTTAAACATCTAGAAAATGGAATACTTATTTCCTGGAGTTATATAATATAATACAAAGCTATTTTATGGAATACTTCCCTAATATTTTCTGCATAATTGTAAGGGTTTTATTTCCTGCATTAAGAATTCCTACTAACAGTACTACTTTGCTTATTTTACTTACTAGAGTCCTGGTGCATGAATATTCATGCACTCGGGGGAGTCCCTCAACCTGGCCTACATCTTCTCACAGTCCGGGATCCCTCGGGGGATGTCCACCTGCCAGCTTAGGCCTGCTTCCTGGGGGGATCGAGCCTAAGCTGGCAGTCAGACATTGTTCTGGCAGCCTGGGAGCCCTCGGGGGATGTCCAACTGATGGCTTAGGCCTGCTCTCCACAGTTGGACATCCTTAGCACTGCCGTGGAGGCAGGAGAGGCTCCTGCCACTGCCACTGTGCTCACAGCCGTCAGCCTGGCTTGTGGCTGAGCAGATCTCCCCATGTGGGAGTGCACTGACCACAAGCGGGCAGCTCCTATGTTGAGTGTCTGCCCCCTGTTGGTCAGTTAGTGTCATAGTGACTGGTAGATCCCAGTCGTTCTGCTGTTAGGGTCAATTTGCATATTACCCTTTTATTATATAGGCTAGTGTAATGGCCTGCCTTTCTCTACTCACACAAATGATCAATTCTTTTTTTTAATATATTTTATTGAATTTTTACAGAGAGGAAGGGAGAGGGATAGAGAGTTAGAAACATCAATGCGAGAGAAATATCGATCAGCTGCCTCCTGCACACCCCCCACTGGGGATGTGCCTGCAACCAAGGTACATGCCCTTGACTGGCATTGAACCTGGGACCTTTCAGTCTGCAGGCTGATGCTCTATCCACTGAGCCAAACCGGTTAGGGCAATTGATTAATTTTCTGTAAGTTTTCCTTCATTTACAAAGTAAGTGGGAACATTTTCAAATGATGCCTAAAGACAAGATTCTTTTTGTAATAATTGA
>NW_006383015.1:3605734-3629060 GCF_000327345.1 Myotis davidii | reverse complement strand
ACTTAGTGATTTTTTTAAATATATTTTTATTGATTTCAGAGAGGAAGGGAGAGGGAGAAAAAGATAGAAACATCAATGATGAGAGAGAACCATTGATGGGCTGCTTCCTGAAAGCCCCCTACTGGGGATTGAGCCCACAACCCAAGCATGTGCCCTTGACAGGAATTGAACCAGGGACCCATCAGTCAGCAGGCCAATGCTCTATCCACTGAGCCAAACCAGCTGGGGCGCAATGGCCTATTCTTTAACAAAATATTATTAAGTAATCAGATATGAAATTTTGATCTTTAAAAGCCATTGCATATTATAGAAAGAGGGAACAATATGCTATATAAAGATGTTTATAATGTTTTTTAGTTAATCCTAGTTTTAAATATAGGGGTAATTTGTAATTTCTACTAATCCAACTGTAGCGTAATTTTTATTTTCTTTTTGTTTTTTGGTTTTCATCTACTTGGGCCATACATATAGAAGAAATCACTTTTTTAAATATATATATATATATATATTTGAGTTCAGAGTGGAAGGGAGAGGGAGAGGGATAGAAACATCCATGATGAGAGAGAATCATTGATTGGCTACTTCCTGCATACCCCACACTGGGGGTCCAACCAGCAACCCAGGCATGTGCCCTGACCAGGAATTGAACCATGGATGCTCAACCACGGAGCCATGCTGGCCAGGTGGTTTTCTTATTTTAAATTGCATATCTAATGTTAATGCATTAAACGAGGAGAACCATTTTTCATTATTATAATTCAGGGAAAAGACAAGTTTGATGGAAGAAAATAATACTGTTCCTATTAAATCTGGAAATCATGTGAATGTTTTTTATAAAAATGTCCCTAAAATAATTACAAATGTATTAGAAATATATTTTTGTACAAGTAGACAGATGGTTAATTTGTGGTACTAATAAAATGAAAGATTAATGTGGTTCAATTACCTTTTCTTCTTCTGAGAATAGGACATGTGGTGCTTACATGTTTGGCCAGTCTAAAGTGTGACATGATCTCCTTGGAGACATGTGGAACTAAGTATACTCTTAACAATTAGGTACTTGCCATATTGTCCTTTGAGATTTAGCAGTTTGAATTGAGATGAAATGTCAGGAAACTGCAATTGTGCTAGGAATTTTAGAACCCCAAGTAAGCATACCATTTAGCATAATATTACAATCAGAAAGAAAAATTTATTTAAAATATCATATTATTTGGGTCTAGTCGTACTGTGGTTCTAATAATTTTATCCTTATCCCTGGCAGCCAGTTTGTAATGAGATTGCACATTGTTTGTACTAAGATTATACTGTATTGGATATTTTTATTTCACATGTAACGTTTTGACATTGACCAGAAACCTTTACCTGTCCTGCATAATAGGATTATAGGAATGTTAAATAATTACTTCTATCATTCTTATTATGGAGAAAAAACATATATCATTGCCAGGAATTCTTGCATCTTACAAAGAGTTGCAACTAAGGTTTTTCTATTGTTAGTTTGTAAAACAAACAGAAATATTATAAAAACAACAACCTGGGTACTGAAATTTGATTTCAGTGTCCTTTCAATTCTCAAACAGTAATTGAAATACATTTTTTAACTTGGGGTCCACAAACTAAGACCCTTGAGCCAACTCTAGTTCACCTTTTGTTTTCATAAAGAAGATTTTATTGGAACAAAAGTCATCACAAAGAAAAACGATGCTTACTCTTATTGCACTTTTTATATATTCACTGAAATTCTAGCATATTAGTATCCATTTGTGGCAGTGGGTCTTAAAGTCTTTTGGTGTATGCACAGATCTTATGAAAGCCTGTATACTTTCTCCATGAAATATATGTATTTACTCAATTTGTATAGAACTGTAATTAGTTTGTCGACCGTAACGTAAATTTATTGGCAGTAATTAATCGGCAGTTCTATTGGTAGTAAATTGTATTTCTAGTCCCTAATACTTATATCCGAATAGTTTTCAGTCTTAATTTAAGGGAAGTGACTAAGGAGGAAGGAATAAAAAAGACCAGGATATTTCTTTAAAATACACACACAGCCCAGCCAGTAGGGCTTAGTGGTTGAACATTGACCCATGAACCAAGAGGTCACGGTTCTATTCTAGGTCAGAGCATATGCTGGGTTTCAGGCTGGATTTTCATGGGTACAAGGGTATAAGGGGTTGGGTGGAGTGAGGTAGTGGTGGGGGTAGGGAGGCATGCAGGAGGCAGCTGATGGATCGATGGTTCTCTCTCATCATTGATATTTCTCTCTCTCTCTCTCTCCCCATTCCTCTCTCTGAAATAAATTTTAAAAATTTCAAAAAGTAAAATAAAATACACACACAGAACCAAAAACCTTACGTAGGAATATGCAGATTTTACTGAGAAATTTCCAGTTTGTAGTTAGACTTACCTTATAGTATTATACTAGTTTTAGTGAGTTTAATGTCAACCGGTATTTTTACATAATGCTATAAATTTTCTTTGGTAAAGTAACTTTTGAATGTCTTAGATATAGATGTTGTAATATATGTTATGTTTGATTTTTACTTATTTTACCACATATTAATTTATTTACATAGTGTTTATTTTAGAGGATTCTATATCACCTTTTTTTTTTCTTACTGAAGTAATTTTTTTAGTGATTTCTTTCTGCATTAAATAAAGGAAGTTGCTGAAACCAATTTTATGCTCAGAAAAACTTTATGGTCCAATACTTCAATCAATCCTTATGCCTTTTCTTCTGAGATAAGTATAAATCACATCTGAAATATGGATAAAAAGTGAATTTATGATTAAATGGTTATCAATTTTCTGTTTTAGAAATCATGGCAAATATTACTTACTATTGACTCAATTATCTTAACCTTTCCCTTGCTGTTTTTTTTTTAATTTCAGGTAACATATGACTATTAATGTGTCATAATAATAAAGTTAAGATTTGTAATATGAAAATACTGATAATTAAACATTTTAAGACAAATGCTCTGCCCATTCATAGCAAGATTTATAAAGATGCATTTACTAATAACTTCATTACTTGAAATGTTTTTATTACTGTTTTTTACTTAGCTTTATTAATTTCTACATATAAAGATTAAAATTGTAATTATTTACAAATCTATAAATGATTCTCTGATGTTTCTTCGTATTTCACTGAGGAAATAGAAGCGCCACGACCCCTGCCTCCCTCTCTCCCAACCTGCTGCCCCTGTCCTCAGTCATTCTCTTCCACCTGACACCTAAGGCCTCCTCTTCCCTCCTGGACAGAGCTCCTCTGGCTCATTCCAGGACATTGCTCCTCCAATTGCCCCCTCTCTTTATTGCACTTTTAGCTTGTCCCCCCTCCTGCTAGATCATTCCCATAAGCATACAGATGTGCAATAATGTGTGTCATGTATTTTAAAAAAGAGAAATAAAAACATTCCCTGAACTCCATATCCTCTTCTAGGTTCATCTTGATTTCTTGGCTCTGCTCTATAGCATGTATCCCTGGAAGAGCTTGTTGCCACTTGCTCCTTTCCAACTCTCTCATACCTGCTCTAGTTTCACTTTCGTCTCCATGACTCTCCTGAAACCATTTTCGGTGACTTCGTTTTGCCAGATTGAGCAGTTGATCCTCAGTATTCCTCTTATTCACCCTCCTTGTGGCGTGTGTCACTGTCATTCATTTCTTCCTTGCAGCACTGTATTCACTTGGTTCCTGAGCCACAACTCTCGTATTCTCCCATTACTTCACGGCTTCTTCTCTTGTTTAGTCTCTATGTAATAGTATTTCCTTTTCTTCCCATCCGTAAACAGTCCTCGACTTCTTCACTTGTCTACATGCTCTCCCTAGCTGGCCTCATCCAGTCTTGTGACTTTAAATAGTATCTATGCCCTGATGAGTCCCAAAGTTAAAGTACATGTCCTGACATTTTTCCTGAACTCTGGACATGTATATCCAGTATTCGCCTTCACTTGATTGTCCAGAAGACATATTGAATTTAACATGAATAAGAACAATCCCTTGATTTCTTTAATCATCCAGTTCCTATGGCATTTGTCCCTGTATCAGTAAATGGCAGGAACTGCCAAGGTTCCTGCTCAGCCAGGAACCTTGGAATCAGCCTTGGCTTCTCTTTCTAACCATCCCCTGACAGCTAATCTATAAGAAAACCCTGTTGGCTCCACCTTTACAGCATGTCCAGAAGGGGCCCATTTTCTTAATCTCCTCTGCTACCAACTTTGTTCATGCCACTGTTCTCTCTCTCTTGGACTATTGTCGCAGGCTCTGAGCTAGTCTCTCTGCTTCTACGTTTGCTCCTCTAGACTTAGTTTAGTGAAACTAGAGCAGGTGTGAGACAGGTCCCTTATCTCTGAAAGCCTACCCATGGCTTCAGTCTGATTCAGGGTAAAATCACATTCCTTTTTCTGGCTCCCTGCTGTCTTCGTGACCCATCTCTTCCATGAGATAACTCTCCATAGACTGGCTTTTTTCTCTTTATTGTACATGCCACGCACTTCCTTGTCTCAGAGCCTTTACAATTCTTTCTATCAGCCAAGAATACTCTCCCACATATCTACATGGCTGAGTCCAGGGATGGCGAACCTTTTGAGCTCGGCGTGTCAGCATTTTGAAAAACCCCAACTTAACTCTGGTGCCGTGTCACATATAGAAATTTTTTGATATTTGCAACCATAGTAAAACAAAGATTTATATTTTCGATAATTATTTTATTTATTTAAATGCCATTTAACAAAGAAAAATCAATCAAAAAAATGAGTTCGCGCGTCACCTCTGACACGCGTGTCCTAGGTTCGCCATCACGGGCTTAGTCTCTCATTTCCTTCAGTTCTCTGCTCAAATGTCACTTTGTCAGTCACAGTGATATTCTCTCTGGCCATCCTATATAAAATATGTCAACACGGCATTAGTGGAAGCATCTCCAAGCTGGAGAGGACCGGAAACTTCGCTGGTTCAATAAAAACATAAAAAATTAATCCCTGTTACCCTGCTTGTTTTACTTCATATAGAACATATCACCATCCACACTAGAATGGAAACTTCATTAGACAGAGCACTGAACCATTTTGTTAATTTTACCAGTGTCTACCTTAGTGCATGAAACATAGGAGATATTCAGTTATATTTTATGCACCATGATGATATTTGAACCCAGCAATTTATTAATTATTATTTAAAAATATATTATGAATGTTGACATTTTAATTTATAAAGTAATATTACAAATAATTTCTATAAACTTTCCCCCAGAATTGATGTTTTGAATGGTACATAAATTTAGCAGTTTAGTTGAAAGAAACAACTTAAAGCCTTTTTTTTTCTTTCATTTTATCCTAGGTATGAATTGATACAGAAGGGAGTAACCAAACTGAAAGAAGTTGGGGATGTTCCAGATGTCTATACCCAGAATATGGTTTTAGAAAATGAAAACAAAAATTTGAAGAAAGACTTGAAGCAATGGAAACAGGCAGCTGAGTATGTTAATTTTTAAATGACTTTTTTTCCCCCCCTCATTTTATTTAGGACTAAATAAAAGTAAAGAGTTGAATGAGGCTAATATGTGGACAGCAGTTAATGTACCAGACCTTTAATTCTGGAAAACTGAATTATATTTAAGTTCTAGTTTGAAAGAATGTGAAAGCTGTCACTCTCACATTAATTGAACATATGACCAGAATGCTCACAACTGCAACTCATCAACAAGAATAGAATGCAGGGGGCTGTGTAGAAGGTGGTGAATTTGTTATATAACATTCACTTCCTTTTGTATTATGATAATCTTTTCATGGTTTGTCAAATTTTACCCTGTGAGGATAAGCTGATTTCTGAAAAAAATCATAAAATTATAGGAAACACAGAGGAAGAGGAAACTGTTATTTAGCAATTTTATAGCATGATTTATACAGAGAGGAAACACTTAAAAGTGAAACCTCTCCACATCTTTCTTTTTTTCTAAAACTAATGGAAGCCATGCAATTTTAAGTGAACAAATTTAGATAAACAGTGTTACTCTGATAAAGACAAATATGTAAATGTGTTGACCTGTGTGGCTCTCCTCTAAGACAATGTTAGATGGAAAATCAATGCTTAGATATGGAGTGGAGACAGATCAAACCTTGGTCATTAATGTTTATTAACATAATAAAAAAGGCTTCCTTTGTTAAAGAATAATATTAAAACAAAAAAATAGATACACAAAATATCATAGAATGTACTATTTGGCATTTTACATTTTAGACAAGTGTATGATGACCCACAGAATAATATGTTACTAGAACCAGCATTCTATCTATTCTCAGTTCCAATTCTCAGAAGTGATTTACGCTGTTGGCTCTGACACTCACTGTGACTTTGTATAGACACCAAATGGAAGCACTGGGAATTTGACCAGCAGATTTTTTCAGAGTGCTGCCTGGTGTACTGTTTCAGTTCCTGAAGCCTTTGAATTATTACTTGAGTTTGCTAATTTTCTTTTGAATGGAGCCTCTTTGTACAATGAATTTTGCTCCAGTAACATTAAATAGTCATTGTTGATTATTGATTGTTTATATGGTGAAAGTTGTTAACTGGTATTTTATTTATTATAATTAACACCATATAAACTATTAGCAGTGAAATGACTAACTTAATGTTGAAAAACCATGATTAAAACAGATATTACTCAATTGTTTCTAGTTTATATTATGAAAAGATTACTAAAATGTACTCAATTTACTTATGTATAGTTTTAGTTTCAATAACTTATGATTATCTCTCAAATGTATGTTATTTGATATAATTAAACTTGAATAAATTAGAAAAGGAAAATACTTATTTGCTCTAATCTACCTGACATAGAAGAGTTGAAGGAAAGATAATTGACCCTTAATAGATGCCTAATTATATCATTGAATGAATATTAAGCACATTGTCTTTTCACAGGGCATTTTGGTGAAGTGTGTCCCTGTTGCCTAATTCTATTGGCAACATTCTCAGAAAATGGAGAGTGAACTTTTGTTTAAAAATTTCATAAATTATATCTGTTATGCTCCAAATTTGCTCTAAATTGTAATGTTCCATCACACAGGTTTTTTGAATTTGACTTACGAGGATATTTTCCCCAATAGGAATCAGTGATAAACATGGGATTCCCTTCATGTAATTTACCCTAAAGTTTTTTTCTCTTAGGATTAAGGCTATTTTTTAAAGCAAGATAAGTATAGATATTAAATACTTTTCTAATGATAAATAATATTTGATATACAGAAGTATCAGGTTACATATAGATTATATATTGCCTTGATTATACTGTTAGTATTTAATGATATATTGAGAAAAATAAGAGAGATCAGAAAGCTATCCATATATATAAATGCCTAAGCCACCCGCCAACCAACTGGTAGCTATGACGTGTACTGACCACCAGGGAGCAGAAGTAAATGCAGGAGCTGCTGAGCAACAGCAACTTTGCAGAGTGCCCTCTCACACTCTGGGATCCCTTGGGGGATGTCCAGCTGCCAGCTTTGGCCCAATCCCTGCTGGGCAGGCCGAGGGACCCCACTGGTGTACTAATCTGTGCACCGGGCCTTTATAGGTTTACCTAGGGGAGAGTTGCCTTGCAAAGAGTACTGAACTTAAAGTTCAAACACCTCACTCCTAATATTCTGCTACTTATTAACTCAGCTTTCTTATTGTTAAACTGGGAGTAATTATACATAATATTATTAACTCCTAGGGAGTGCTGTGATAATTAAAGAGACAATCTAGATTAAAGAGTTGTAAATCACAGAGTGCTTTGAAAATGTCAGCTATTATTATCATTATCTCTAAAGGCTGTCATCCCTAGTAGATTTTTTTTAGTCTTCACGTTAACATTTTTTAAAATTCAGCAGTGATGAAGCATGAAGGAAGAAATGAAAAGGAAAAATATTTCACTTTAAAATATAATTTGTATTGCTATAATTAAAAATGAAATTATCTTTCATTGTCAGCAATGCCAATTTTAGAACAGAGGTTTTCCTATACTTGCTGCAAATGTAGATTATATTTTAAAATTTAAAATTTGGTGTATGTTGTATCTGTATATATGGTGAAAGATGTTAATTAGACTTATTGTGGTGATGATTTTGAAGTCTCTGTATATAAAAGCCTAAATGAGTATTTGACCATCCAACCATGTGACCATTCGACTGGTAGCTATGATGCACACTGACCACCAGGGAGCAAATGCTCAATACATAGGCATGAAAACATGGAACAGACTGATGAATCTCAGAGGGAAGGAGGAGAGGGGAAGGTGGGAAGAGATTAACCAAAGATCTTATAAGTATACTAGAGGCCTGGTGCATGGATTCACCGGCGGGGTCCCTTGGCTTGGCCTATGGGGATTGGTCCAAAACTGGCAGTCTGACATCCCCTGAGGTGTTCTGGATTGTGAGAGGGTGTATGCCAGGCCGAGGGACCCAACCAGTGCATGAATCCATGCACTGGGCCTCTAGTAAATATATAAAATTGTTTCGTTGTACACCTGGAAATAATAAAATGTCATATGTCAGTTGTAACTTGATTTAAAAAGTTTGGGAAATACTGGAAATTTTCCTTATAGATGTTTTTAAGGGAAAATGTATTGCTAAAAATATTTATAGTTACATTAAAGGTAAAATATATTATGTACTGGGTACTAGAGAGGAATTTTATATATATATAGTAGTTTGGCATTCTTTTCTAGAAAAGGAGAATATAACTGTACTTTTATGTGGAAATGTAGATCAATTATAATTTTAAATGCAGAGGTCTAGAACTTAAGTGACCTGCCACATATTAGTAGAGAACTGTTGGTTAAATAAAGACTAAAAAGCATCACTAGAGTTATAAAATCTCTCATAGTTAAGAGACTATTTTATAAACCTTGCTTTATTTGGTGGTTGACATTCCACAGTATTAACCTCAGTCTGAGACCCATAAAAACTTTTAAGAGTCTTTTTTTTAAAAAATATATTTTATTGAGTTTTTACAGAGAGGAAAGTAGAGAGATAGAGAGTTAGAAACATCGATGAGAGAGAAACATCGACCAGCTGCCTCCTGCACACTCCCCACTGGGGATGTGCCCGCAACCAAGGTACATGCCCTTGACCGGAATCGAACCTGGGACCCCTGAGTCCGCAAGCCGACGCTCTATCCACTGAGCCAAACCGGTTTCGGCAAGAGTCTTATTAATTAGGCAACTGTTTGCTTGATGTCTCTTATCTTGACTAGCATTTTCTCATTCTCATAATGTAGATATTGTAAACTCTCAATTTTCTGATTTACTCCTAAAAACATCAATTGTGCTTTACTTAAAATAATTTTTAATTATTATTTTAAATTTACCTTTACTGTTGAAAGTATTATATATGTGCCCTTTTTTTCTCATCGACCCCTCTCCACATTGCACCTATCAGTCCCCCGCCCCCAGGCCTTCACCACACTGTTGTCTGAATTCACTCATATGTGGAATCTAATGAACAGAATAAACTGATGAACAAAATAGACACAGAGACATAGAAGCATAGAACAGACTGACAAATCTCAAAGGGAAGGTGGAGCATAGTGGTGGGTGGGGAGAGATTAATCAAGGAACTTATATGCATATATGCATAACCCATGGACAAAGACAATTGCATTTGTCTTTGACATCCTTTAGTCTGGCATTCATCCCTCCTACTCTACTATTCTTCATTCCTCTCCTCCGTCAGCTTCTGTGACAACATCCCGTTCTGCCTCTCCTTCCCCATGGACATGTTTCTTTTTCTCTTCTTACCACCACACAGTTTTCACTCTGAGGCTATGCTGTCCAATAAAATAGCCACTAGTACAAATGGATGTTAACAGATATACCATGGATCAGGTGGTGGTAAGTGTTGTGAAGAAAAATAGCATGGGAAAAGGGACAGAAATAAGTGGGGTGCTGTTTTAGATAGGCTGGGGAGAAAAGTCCTCTCAGATATTTGAAGATACTGAGAGAGAGGCCATGTGTGAACTTGGGAAAAGGAAATTCTAGACAGAGGGAAAAGGAAGTACAAGTACAGAAGGAAAAGGTGAGGATAGCTTGGCTTGTTAGTACGAAGACCATAGTGACTGGGATGAAGGGTAAGTCGTAGAGGCCTTTGAAAGAATTTCCTCTTTCCTCTGAATGGAATGTGAGCTAAAGGATAGTTCTGAGGAACTGGCTCTTGTGTGGAAAATAGACTGAAGGAGGGACATGATGGAAACATGGATAGCATTATTATACTAGAGGCCCGATGCATGAAGATTTGTGCAAGAATAGGCCTTCCTTCCTCTGGCTGCCAGCACCACCTTCGTTCTGGCTGGAGCCGCCTTCTCACACTGCCCAGAGGCCTGGAGCAGCGGGGGCAGTGTGGAATGCCTGCATCATCAACATGGAGCCTGCATATACAAATTAACCCACCATCTTTGTTGGGTTAATTTGCATACCCACTCCTGATTGGCTGGTGGGCATAACAAAGGTACAGTCAATTTGCATCTTTCTCTTTTATTAGTGTAGATCCTGCATAACTGTCTTACAGATTAATTTAGCTGGTCACAATACAGTAATAATGAGGACTGCTACTATCAAACTCTGTATTACTAGTCTCCCTCAAACTTGGGTTTAGAATAGATATCAATACAGGATCAGATGTTGTGGATAGATCAACACAAATACATGATGCTCTGTCACTTTTTAGATATGAGAATATAATTTTTACTCACTTTTTTCATATGTAAGTGGTGTAATCTTACTTATTCTTAAAGGAATAATTTTAAAGTGGTTTAACACAATGGTAAATACCCAATAAATGTTAAGTATAATTAAATTGCAAATAATTTTCAGGAAAAATTAAGTACTTTACCAAGGGGCCCTAATTTCACTAACAAAATTCACTTCTATAAAAAGTCAAAGAGTGCCCAGCTTTTCCAAAGACCCAAACTGCAATGACTTTCAGAAAAAAAAAATAACCACTGTGGAAATAAAGAAAATACTAAGGTGCCCCAAATTTTATACTTTTTTGTTTAACTAATTGCTTGTTAACTTAAGGAAGTATTTTTTTCTAGACATGGGTATACCCTTATCTTTTTTTGGTTAAGAATATAATGAAAGTTTTCCTCTAATCTGGTTGAATTCCATTTTGTCTGTTCAAAAATTATCCCAATATTGTTTTTAATGAGTTAAATTAATTCATTAATTCATTTATAACCAACTCAGGACAGTGAAATAATTGCTAATCATATAGTTTTGTTCTCAGAAAATGCGTTGACTTAAGTTTGCACATGTGCAATATACTTGACAATGAAGGCTTGCTTTGATTAGTGCAGGTAAATAAGAAAATGTTTATATGCTTCCCTTTGTCAAATTATTGTAACAAAATACTCCAGTAAACCTATTGTTAAATGGTTACTCCAGAATACATAGTTAAAACTATTTGGCTAATAAAATTATTTTACTGGAGAATTCATTTAATACTACGCTGCTATAAAAAGGAAGGGACTCCTACCATTTGCAACAGCATGGATGGACCTGGAGAGCATTATGTTAAGCGAAATAAGTCACTCAGAGAAAGATAAATATCACATGATCTCACTCATATGTGGGATGTAATGAACAACATAAACTCATGAACAAAAACAGATACAGAGACAGAAAAGCATCGATCAGACCCTCAAACCTCAGAGGGAAGGGAGGGGAGGGTGGGGGTAAGAGGGAGAGATCCACCAAAGGACTTGTATGCATGTATATTAGCCTAACCAATGGACACAGACCCCCAGGAGGGTGAGGGCATGAGTGGGGGGGGGGGAGGCAAGAGAGGGGATAAGGACACATGTGTAATGATAAGGACACATGTGTCATACTTTAATTAATAAAGAAAATTAAAAAAAACAAAAATAAAAAAATAGAGTACACTATTAAATCACATTCACATGTAGAAATGTAGAGTTTTGAGGACAAGGTTTTTATAGCAGGATACAAATATGAGTATCTTCATATTTTATACTTTAACAGTAGATTTTGATATGCTGGTTTGCTGAAATGGGGACATTACTACTAAATGATCATTCTGCCATCTCCTTAAGAGAAGCATGTAAAAGTGTGTTGTTTATTATACACAAATCTAAGTAGAATGTTTCACTGAATAACTCTTACTTCATTATACTTAAAATAGAATCTCTGTGTTTGCTTTCTGTCTTAATAAAAGTTTATTTTTAACACAAACATGCTCCACTAATATAATTAGAAAATAGTTCGTAGTTTAAAATATTAATTGCTTATAGGTATTTTATGAATATTTTTAGTACTACTTTTATTTTCCTTTTTTAAGCAGATGGGCCACAGGAAGGTCATAATAGGAAAAGCATCACCATGAAATGAATTTAAATTGTTTTACTGAGTTGACTTCATTTGTGCAAGCAGAAAGCAAGTCACAGAAAACCAATTTAATGGTCAGAAAAACTTTAAGGTCTAATACTTCAATCAATTCCTATGCTTTCTTTTCTTGGATGAGTACAAATAGGCCTTTAATGTGTATTTAAAAAGTGAGTTGGTGCAATACTGCACATTGGTGGTTCTGCTTAGAAAACTTTGCAGCATTATTTTTCTGCATACAGGGTGGGGCAAAAGTAGCTTTATGGTTGTGAGTATGCGAAACAGTATTATTAGTTATTAATTACTATATGATTTTCAAGCAAATGGTTGTAAACCTACTTTTGCCTTACCATGTATTTTTTTTAACCTATTATGACTTTACACTTCAGATAAGATCAATAAAATGTAAGTTCATTTATTTACTGTATCTACTTGTTGAAAGTAAGGCAGTCTTAGTAGATGTAAAATAGCTGTTCATCAACGTTTAAATTTTTTAGAAGAATAGGTTTATAATGATCATGAATTTTGATATTTTTGGTCAAGTAAAGGAAACTTACCTACTAGGCATGCCCCCTCTTTTAGGTAGTTAAATCTAGTTGTGAGAGGACTTGAATATATCTTTTCTACTATATTCAATGGTAATAGTAATATGATGATGATCACAGTAACATTCACTGAGTATTTTCTATGTGCCAGACAGAATATAAGCCACTTTACACGTTTTCTTCTAAATAGACGAGAATTCAGGTGTTGTTCTTGTGTTTGCACAACTAAATGTCAACTCAGCCACTTGCCTTTTCCAATCACTGTACTTAACTTGAGCTCTCTCCTCCTCTTCATGCCCACTCCTTAGCCACGTGGGGGTGGCAGAGGGGTTCTCCCTTTATTGGTCCATCTTCATTCAGAGAAACATCGATCATCTGCCTCCTGCACACCTTCTACTGGGGATGTGCCCGCAACCAAGGTATATGCCCTTGATTGGAATCGAACCTGGGACCCTTCGGTCCGCAGACCGACACTCTGTCCACTGAGCCAAACCAATTAGGGCAAGACTAAATATTTTAATGAATATTTTGTAGCACTTTGAAGATCATGGGCATGGAAATTAAGTGGAGGATAGATGGAGGAAGTCAACCATGAGTACTGTGACACATTGTTTATTTCTATGCAATAAACATTACATAATGGTAGTAACATAAAGAATGATGCAGGTCATCCTCCCTAAAGAGAGGAAGGTTAGGGGATTTTAAAAGAAGTAAATTTGGAAGAATAGACGGGACCCTGGGACCATATGCCACAGGTGACTTGATCAAGCAGCCTGGAAACCTAACCTCTTCCCACTTCTTTGGCAGCATCCCGGTCACTGCGAGTCAGTGATTACTCTGACAAAGCTCCTAAAGCAGAAATCTATTTGTGTGCATTTCTTTTATGTGAATCAGTGTTTTGAAATACTGTGATCCAGAGAAGCAGATTATTCCTTTCTGATCATCTTGTGAGATGTCAGCAATCTAATTCAGCTTATCTCTTTTCAGAACATGAGAGTTTCGGTGCAGTAGCACTTTGTCATTTAACTAAGACTGTTAGACAACTACTTTTTTCCATTCCAAATTATATTTTACATTTTTATATTGAAATTAACATTATAGGGGTGGGTGAAATATTTCCATTAATTTTTCATATACAGCTTGGGCTTAAAATTAATATTTTTGCTTTATACCAGGAATTTGCAGAATATACATCTACTTGAAGAATGCTTCTATACTACAGTACTGAATTTGAAGACCGTTCTCATCAAATTAGCAATAATTTTAGTAATATGATCTGCAGGTGGTGTGTATTTCTCATATGCATTACCGGAAAAAAATCTTGTTTTTTTCAGAATTAATATGCTTTCTTTTTCACAATTATCAGAACTAGATAATGCAGTGCATCCTCTTTTAACTATGTATTTAAACAAGTTCAGAAGTTTTACATTTTGTAAAGTAAACGCCATTACCTTGTAATTATTTTGAATTATTCTGTTTTACATATATTTCAATTCTATAAACAAATTATTTTGGGGAATAGATGGATTACAAGTTATTTTGGCAGTGTATCTTTCATTTTACTTTACTTCAATAAAATGTGAATAAATGCTGTTTATGAAAGTACAGGTTTTGACCCATTCATCCCCCATCTCAATATACAGTATGTTGGTTGGAATTCTTCAATGAGAATTATAATGGAATCTTTGTTTTTCAATGTTCTTTTGAATTGCTCAGTAGTGGATTTTAACAGACAACTAAGTGACTTGTAGAAAGTATCTAGCAAAGATGTTTAAAGTTATTATTATTTTTCAGCAAAGCTAGAGAAGATCTGCTGAAAACTCAGAAAGAACGTGATTTTCATCGAATGCATCACAAGCGAGTAATTCAAGAAAAAAACAGATTAATTAATGAGCTCAAAGGGTAAGCTGCTAATATTTGTTGGCATATTTCTTAAAGAGGTGTTTAATTAGTGTTAAGCAGCTTGGTTATGGCAGAAGGTTTCAGGTAAAGTTATTTATTCAACATTTATTTAGCATCTACTATGTGCCAAATACTAGATTATGCACCTGATGGTCGAAGATGAGCAAGTTTAGGCTCTTGCTGTTACACCCTCTGCTCTCTGCCAGGGCAGCTCAGGCATTTCCACTTGGCTGAGGGTTGGCTATCACTTTTTATAAGTTTCTAAGAGCTACTTCAGGAGTGATTTCACCTCATTTGTTGGCGTTCTTGCTCTAATACTTGTAAAATTCCATGTCTTAAAGAAACTGGTTCAAGGTCAATGAATTATTATTTAACCAGTCCTAGTTTACAGCTTTTTAATCAAGTACCTCAAAGTTCAATCTTTGGGGCATGCCTCTGGTTCCTATAAGTATATACTTAGTAATTCTTGGAGCAATTGGGTGTATAGTATCTTCTCTTGGCAGTCAGGAGAGGAGGAAAGAGGAGTAATTCGAGAGGAGAAATTTCTTCATCACATCTTTTACCTTGTGATGAAGAGATTTCTGAAGCAGTGTTTTCTAGGGAAAGGAGGCCACCTCTGCAAGTCCATAGGGCCTGGGGAAGGGGGTGACAGACTAACATCCTCTGGGCCATCCTGAGTACTAGAGAAAAAGAGGTAATTTCCTGTTGATAAAATAGTCAATTCATCAGGAAAGCAGAGCATGCATGAATCTAATAAAAAAGTTTTAAAATATTTGGAGCAAAACCTGATAAAACAGAAAGGAAATATAAATATTTTCACATTTACAGTTGGAGATTTTCACACTAATCTCTTAGCAATTAGAAGAAAAATAAGCAAAAATTCTCTAAGTCTATAGAACAAGACAAGTTAATTGAGCATAATTGACCTTCCTTGAATTCTACTTTGGATTTTTCAAGTACACATGGAATGTTCACCAAAATAGGTCACATGCTGAGCCATAAAATAACTCTATTAATTGATGCCATGCAAAATATGTTCTCTGATTAAACAAAATTAAATTAAAATTTGAAGATACAGAGCTCTGTGGAAAATTCCCAGTTACCTGGAAATTTAGTAGTATACTTCTGAATAAAATGGGAGTCAAAGAAGGAAATAAGAAAATATTTTGAATTGACTGTTGGAAATGTAGCATTTTAAAATTTGTAGAATGATGCCAAAGCAGTGCTTAAAGTGAAATTGATAATTTTAAATGCTTATATTAGAAAAGAAGAAAATTTTAAACCAGCAATCTAATCTTGCAACTTAGAAGTTCAAAAAACCAAATTAAATAGAAAGAAAAATAAAAGAAATAATAAAAATAAAACATGTAACCAATAAACTTGTAATGGGACAAACATACGAAAAAATCAACAAGCTCATATATTGGTTTTTGTGTTGAGTCAAAGGAGCCAGTTTCAAAAGAAAACATATTCTAAGGTGTTCCAAATATATGAAATTCTGGAATCTCCTGAGATGTTAAAATACTCTATATTTTAGTAACAAGGTGGACTACCTAGACATGCATAGTTATGAAAACTCTAAACTGAAACAGTTCAGATCTGTATATTTTACTCCATGTAAATTATAATTCAATAAAAAAGTAAAGTATTTTAAAAGCAACCTATATAATAACAGCTTAGGTAGCGTCACACAATGTATGGCCGCTGTGACGTGGTCACAGATGGCCACCATAACATCATCACAAGATGGCTGCCCCACATTGTCACAAGATGGCCATCACAAAATAGGCACCCCCATGTCATCACAAGATGGCCACCACAAGATGGTCACCACAAAATGGCTGGCAGGGGAGGGCAGTTGTGGGTGATCAAGCCAGAAGGGGAGCGTGGTTGGGGGTGAGATCAGGCCAGCAGGGGAGGGCAGGGCAATTTGGTCCTTCCAGGCCACAGGGAAGAGCAGTTAGGGGCGGCCAGGCCTGCAGGGCAGGGCATTTGGGGGCGATCAAGTTGGCAGGGGATCAGTTAGGCATCAATAGGGTCAGCAGGGGATCGATTAGGGGGCAATCAGGCAGGCAGGCAAGTGGTTAGGAGCCAGCAGTCTTGGATTGTGAGAGGAATGTCCGACTGCCCTTTTAGGCCCAATAAATCGGCAGTTGGACGTCCCCCACGGAGTCCTAGATTGGAGAGGGTTCAGGCCAGACTGAGGGACACCACCCCCCACCCGTGCATGAATTTTGTGCACTGGGCCTCTAGTTTTCAAATAAAACAGGTTAATATCATAAGCTGAGTTAATTATTTTTTTTTAGTGAGATAATATATTTTATACTTAATTTCCTTAATATGAGGTTAATCAAACTTGTTATCAAGACCATCCTTTATTTTGATGTGAATGACACACTTTCTGTTTAATCAGCTGTTGTTTATAACCATTGTCTTTCTGAAAATTGTTCCTGAATTAAAGGAACACAATTTTTCTCTCTGTCAGTGAATAGCAGTAATTTTCTGAGTGTGCATTTGAATAATGATAATGTGACTTCCCATTTCCCAGCTAGGTGGCAGGGAAGTTGTAGGCTGTACAATACTGCTTGCACTTCTTGGCTCTGTTATGTTGACCTTTATAAGGTTATTCATTTTTTTATTTCACTGCAAAGGAAACTTTTAGATGTTAAATAGAAATCACTGATTTAACTGAATTATCCTTTAAGGTGCCCTTTATTTTTCACAGGATGAAGTTACATTATGCATCTTATGAACCAACTATAAGAGTGTTACTTGACAAGCACCACACTTTATTGAGGCAGAAAATGCTCACCTCCATAGAAAGAGACAGAGCTGTTCAACAGGTAAAAAGACTGTCAAAGGTACCCCAGAATGATTTTTATCCATGTATTTTTTATGACAAAATTAGAATGGTTTTATGTCTGAGATAAATACAAAAAGTATCCCTCAATTGTCATATTACAAAAAAGATTCATTTGGAAACATTCAGAAAACTGTTTTATCAATTTTAAACCTGTAAAGGTTTTTATTAAATTAAATATTATTGAATTAAAGCAAAATTTTACAGGAAATTATTAATGTATAGTTAAAGAAAAAACTCAAACTATAAAATAAATGTTCATCTATAATAGTAAAAACATAATATGCTAATTGGGCTAGACGTCCTTCTGAATGACCTTCTGGGCGACTTTCTGGACAAAGCTGGGGGTGTGAGGGAAGCCCAGGTCCTGGGTGCTATAAGGAAGCCAGTGCTGGCAGCTGGAGGAAGGAAGGCCTACTCTTGCATGAATTTTTTGCATCGGGATTCTAGTAATCTACAATAATAAAAGACAAACATGCAAATTGACCATACCTTCGCTACGCTGCAAGCCACGCCCACCAACCAAGATGGTGGCCGGCAGCCACAGAGCTGAAGCGAGCAGGAGGCTTGGTTGCCCCAATGATGGAGGAAGCCAAGCTTCCCGGCTGGCTGCTGCCTCCTCTCAAGGCAACAAAGTTTCAATTATAGAAGGTAAATAAACCCCAGATACCTGCTTCCAGTAGCCATGGCCACAGAGCTGAGATAATAAAAAATATCAACAAAAAAAGGAAAGGCTGGGAGCTTCGGTCGCCAGGGAGCTTTGTCAATCTGAAAACAGCCATCAGTCCCTCACCCAGGCTGGCCAGGCACTCCAGTGGGGACCCCCATCCTGAAGGGGGTGTGGGCAGCCTGAAAATGGCCCTCAGCCCCTCACCTCAGCTGGCCAGGAACCCCAGCAGGGACCCCTACCCTGAAGGGGCTGTGGCCAGCCTGCAAACAGACATCAGCCCCTCACCCAGGCTGGCCAGGCACCCCAGCAGACCCCCCACCCTGATCCAGGACACCCTTCAGGGCAAACAAGTCAGCCCTCACCTGTGCACCAGGCCTCTATTCTATATAATAAAAGGGTAATATGCAAATTGACCCTAACAGCAGGACCACTGGGAATGACTGCTCATTATGACACACACTGACTACCAGGGGGCAAGGCTCAATGCAGGAGTTGCCCCCTTGTGGTCAGTGTGCTCCCACAGGGGGAGCTCTGCTCAGCCACAAGCCAGGCTTACGGCTGCCAGCGCAGCAGTGGTGGTGGGAGCCTCTCCTGCCTCCTCAGCAGCACTAAGGATGTCTGACTGCAGCTTAGGTCTGCTCCCTGCTGGCAAGTGGACATCTCCCGAGGGCTGCCGGGCTGCCAGAGAGTTGTCTGACTGCCAGCTTGGGCTCAATCCCCTGGGGAGCGGGCTTAAGCCAGCAGGTGGACATCTTCCGAGGGGTCCCAGACTGGGAGAGGGCACGGGCAGGGCTGAGGGACCCCCCTTCAAGTTCACAAAATTTTTGTGCACCGGGCCTCTAGTTATATAAATAAATTGAAGATGGAAGAATAAAAGGGAGAAGAAAATATCTCCTCAAAGAAGAATTCTAAGTAACAATTGTGTAATTCTGTACATAACTAAACATATGGTGTTTTGTGTTTATGTAATCATATGCAATGAGGGATGAGATACTTTTTTATCTTTTTAAGGTTGACTTTTTAATTTAAGTCTATTCTTCAGGAAATATAGGGAATTGGTATGCCACCAAACTAAAACATAGTCTTAATTATAATATATTTAATAAAACAAGGAATCTCTATGGGTGGAAAATTAGCTAAGAGTTTCAGGAATAATAACAATCTCTTCATTTCTTATTCCCCAACTAATACCTACCTCATGTTTTATGAACATAAATATTAATTAAGTTGTTGTGAAGCAATTTCAACAGAGGGAAGTGTCTCAAAGTAGAAATCTGAATATTGATTATTATTCAGAGTGTGGGATGAGTATTCTTAATTCAGGAAACTATGCTGTAAAATTAATGTTTCAGCCTTAGCTAGGTGGCTCAGTTGATTGGAACATCATCCCATACACCAAAAGGTTGGGGGTTGATTTTAGTTCAGGGAGCATACCTAGGTTGAGGATTTGATCCCTGGTCATGATATGGGAGGCAACCAATTGATGTTTCTGCCCCTTCCTTTCTTTAAAAAATCAACAAAAACATATCCTTAGGTGAGGATTAAAAAAAAAAAAGTGTTTCAAGTGCTTAACTATAATAGATACTTAATATTTGCCTATGGAATTTAATTTAAACTCAATATTATATTTTTCTTTTGTTGCAATTTATTTTTAAAAATTTTAAATATATAAGATGTAATTCAAGAGATATTAATAAGTTTTTTATATTTTACAATCAATACTTAAACATTGCACTTTTAAACTTTTTTGTGTCAGTTTATAACCCCATATTTTTGGATTTTTTTTTTTTTTTTTTTTAGCTCTCTGAATGTCAAATATCATCAAGGATTATGGAACCAGTGCATATTTTCCAAGCTACTAAAACTAGAGGTAAAAGTATAATGTGATAAAACTATATTTTAATATTGGTTGGTGATTTCACAACCTTACTATAGCTCAAACTCCTAGAGATCTTTAAACGTGAATAAATCATATGGTAACTATTTTACAAATTAAAATGTTAATGAAAAGACCAAGAGGAAGTATTGATGTGAAATCCATATGTTAATTTTAGAGAAAAAATGAGTAAACTAAATGGGAGGATTTCTGGGTATGACAGAGTATCTGGTACCAGACTAGTCTTCTCTTATATATATATATGGTAACTATGTTTAACCATTGGAAAATAGCACAAGCACAAGTCACAGAAGGCAAGTGATAGAAGGAAAACGTATAAGTCGAGCTCCATCATCAACATGACTTTGTGCCTGGGGAATTTTTAAAATAAGCTCCATGGAGATGGAAGTCAAGAAAGGTACAGCAGGTCTTCAGAAACTGAAAAGGCGAGTTGTGATAGCAACTAAAACAAATCGGAAAGGGCACCAGATAGGAGGGTCCTGCAATGAACAGTAGCCCCCTTTGTGAAGTTTACTACAAATCCTTAGTTGATGGCTGAACTACACATGCAAGACTAACTGAGACTTATTCAAAGAAGAGACCAGAGATTCTAGGAGTCAACCAGTAATGGGAGACTTGGAGTTCTAGCCACACCTGGGTGGAAAGACTTCTTTAACACCCTGTAACCTGGGATTAACATTCAGCATCCTGTAACCACCCTCTAAAATAAAAAACAAAGCTTACACCAAGTTCTTAGAAGAAATAGAGACTAGAGTTTGAATCTTTCCAAGTTAGAGAACCTTGGGCAATATTTGGCGCTTTCCATGGATCTACCGTACAAAGTGTAAAATCAAGCCTTGAAATTCAAGGGGACCGTGTGCCAGAAAAAAAAAAAATCAATACCCTTCAGAGGAAGACAGTTGTTCAGATTATTTATGACCTCTCACATATATTTCTCCGTATTTAATTAAAATGTTCTAGTCACATTGTAGAAACATAAAAATATGAGCAACAATCAAGGAAAAGAGCAATAAATGGAAAACTGCACTGATACAGCTCAGGTGTTAGATTTAGCAAATACAGATATTAAAGAGGCTATTTATTTATTTTTTAAAAATATATTTTCTTGATTTTTTACAGAGAGGAAGGGAGAGGGATAAAATTTTGGAAACATCGATGTCTGGAATTGAACCTGAGACCTTTCAGTCTGCAGGCCAACGTTCTGTCTACTGAGCCAAATTGTTTAGGCCTAAAGAGGCTATTTAGAACATGGTCAAGGATTTATAGGAAAAGATGACATCAATAAGTGAAGAGAGGGAATCTTGGTAGACAAATGGAAACAAAAAAAAGGAAATAGAAATTCTAGTACTGAAAAAGACAATTAACTACATAGAAAATTGTATACTTATCAACAGATTGAAGATTACTGAAATGCCAGTGAATTTTAAGAGATAAATAAAAATAATCTATTCTAAAGAAGAAATAGGAAAAAAAATAAATAAAATTTATCTATTTAACATATATGTAATTAGATTCCCAAAGGAGAAAAGAATGAGAATGGGGCATCAGAATATTTAAACAAAAGATTTAAACAAGAGAGAAAAGACATGTATAATAATAAAAGCATAATATGCTAATTAGACTGGGTGACCTGGATGAAGCTGGGGCTGTGAGGGCTGAGGCAAAGCGCTATGCGGCTGTGAGGGCCGAGTCCCTTGCACACATTTTGTGCATCAGGCCTCTCATCCTATTTAATGAAGAGGTGATATGCAAATTGACCCTCATGCCCTCGCACAAGATGGCCACCCCCATGTGGTCAAAGATGGCTGCCACAAGATGGCTGGCAGGGGAGGGTAGTTGTGGGTGATCCCAGCAGGAGAGGGCAATTAGGGGCGACCAGGCTGGCAGGGGAGGGCAGTTAAGGGTGACCGGGCCTGCCAGGGAGGGCAATTGGGGGCGATCAGGTCGGCAGGAGAGCAATTAGGCATTAATCATGCTGGCAGGGGTGTGGTTAGGGGGCAATCAGGCAGGCATGCAGGTGAACAATTGGGATCCAGCAGTCCCAGATTGTGAGAGGGATGTCCAGCAGTCGGACATCCCCTAAGGGGTCCCAGATTGGAGAGGGTGCAGGCTGGGCTGAGGGACACCCCCTGCCCCAGTGCATGAATTTCATTCACCAGACCTCTAGTATTACATAAAGGAAAACAATAATACAAATAAAGGCTGATTTCACATGAGAAACAGTGATAGCTAGGATCAATGAAATGACATCTTTAAAATGTGGCAAAATTTTGTCCTTGTCGGTTTGGCTTAGTGGATAGAGCATTGGGCTGCAGACCTAAGGTCCCAGTCCCATCAAAGGCATGTACCTTGGTTGCAGGCTTCCCATCACCCTGCATGAGGCAACCAATTGATATGTTTCTCTCTGTCTTTCCCTTTCTCTTCCACTCTCTAAAAATCAATGGGAAAATATCCTTGGATGAGGATTAAAAGTAAATAAATAAAATGTGACAAAATTTTAATTCAGAATTTTCTAATAAACAAAAATATTCTTCTAATATTAGGGTGAAGAGTAGACATCCTGTCTAATAATAGCCAAACATGGTAATTGACTGTACCTTCACTACGCCTCCCATTGGCTAATCAGCAAGATATGCAAGTTAACCGCCAACAAAGATGGCTATGATGCCAGAAGCTGCTTGCCTGCTGCCCAGGACTGGATCCAGTCCCGGGCTACAGGCACACCGGTCCTGCAAGCCCCAGGAGCCGCCTGCCTGCCGCCTGGGACCTGATCGGGTCCCAGGCCGCTGGCGGGCCCCGGAGGTCTTAGATGCCTCCAGATATGGCAGTAACTCTTATCAGTAAGCACTCTGAAAGTCAGTGGCATAAATGCACCAATTAAAAGACAGATTATGGCCAAAACTGGTTTGGCTCAGTGGATAGAGCATCGGCCTGCGGACTGAAAGGTCCCAGGTTCGATTTCAGTCAAGGGCATGTACCTGGGTTGCGGGCACATCCCCCAATAGGGGACGTGCAGGAGGCAGCTGGTTGCTGTTTTTCTCTCATCGATGTTTCTAACTCTCTCTCCCTTTC
>NW_006383015.1:3588533-3605614 GCF_000327345.1 Myotis davidii | reverse complement strand
CTATTTCTGTCTTTTTTTAAAGGTTTTTTTTTTTTACATGTATGAGATTATTTCAAATTAAAATATTAAAAAATTAAAAATTAATAAAATATTAATTGAAATGTATCTGCATTACATGAAAAATCTCCTAACTGTTTCTAGCATAATTTATTAAATTGTGCTAAAATTTACAAGGGCTCAATTAAAAAATATATTAATTCTAAATGATATAATAAAATATATATAATAGTGCAGTTATAAGCACTTATCTGAAAATAAAAATTTAAAGGAGTGAATTTAAAGAAGGGATTATCCAAAGAAAATATATGCACAACCCATGGACACAGACATAATATAGTGATGGCCAGAGAGAAGTGGAGGGCAAGAGCTGGATAGAGGGGGAAGAAAGGGGGAAATAGGGACATCCTATATAATAATAATAAAAAGCTAATATGCAAATTGACTGAACGGCAGAATGACCAGTTGCTATGATGCGCACTGGCCACCAGGGGGCAGACGCTCAATGCAGGACCTGCCCCCTGGTGGTCAGTGCACTTCCATATGGGGAGTGCCACTCAGCCAGAAGCTGGCTTATGGCTGGTCAGCGCAGAGGTGGTGGCCGGAGCCTCTCCCACTTCCGTGGCAGCACTAAGACTGTCCAGCTAACGGTTTAGGCCTGATCCCTTGGGGGCCTAAGCCTTTAGTTGGACATTCCCTGAGGGCTCCCTGGCTGCCAGAACGATGTCTGACTGCAAGCTTAGGCCTGATCCCCTGGGGAGTGAGCCTAAGTCAACAGGTGGACATCCCCCAAGGGGTCCTGAAATGCAAATGGGCACAGGCCAGGCTTAAGGACCCCCCCACCTCCAAGTGCACAGTTTTGTGCACCAGGCCTCTAGTTTTAATATAAATGAAAGCTGAGAGATTTTGTTGCAAGCCATTTTGAAATACAGTAAATACTAAAGGATTTTCTTTGGGCTGAAAGAAAAAAATGCCACAAGGAAACTCAGATCTACAGAATTGAATATTGAGATTTAGAAATGCTAAATTGTGGTTAACATAAAGATTAAGTTTTTCTCTTCTTAATTTTCATAAAAGAAAATGACTGATAAAAATTAGGTAATAGTTATTAGGCGTGTAAAAGATAAAATAATTTTGGGGTGGTGCAAAAGTTCTATATCTTGAGTTGGGTGGTGGTTATATGCTTACTTCTCTTTGATAAAACTTTTCCAACTCTATACTTTAAAAATATGCATTTCATTGTATGTAAACTATACCTCAATGAAGTTGATTTAAAAAAGAATGATGGGAAACTCTAAATAATAGAAAGATGTTGAAATGGTGAATTTTCTTAATAAACATAACTTCCTGTTTTTTTTTCCAGATGACTATTCATTATATTCTCTAATTTATTAAAGCTTAAAAGAAATATGTAGCATTATTATATTTGAAATGTTTTACTTATCCTTGGTTCAGTAGTTCCTTTCCTAAGATTTCATGTTAAAACAATATCAGTTATGTTCAGTGATGCCTACAGAGACTACTATACACATGTATATGATTGCTTATTGCAGTCATGTCTATAGTAACAAAACAATACAAGCAATCTTAACCTTTAACCACAAGCGAATGTCTAAATATAGTTGGTCAGACAATACTAAAAAGTCTTTAAAAATCATGCATAAGGAAATGCTCATGTATTATCTTAACATAATGTTAAGAAATAAAACACATTGATATAGTATGAGGGCATGTCTTAAATATATGCCTAGAAAAATGGTTGGATGATGCACAAAAATGTTTACATAATTTCCTTTTTGTGATTATTTTCTACATTTTTTTGCTTTCTGCATTTGCATATGTATGCCTATTTAAATCAAACAATTATTTGTCTTAGTTGTAGATCACTTGTAAGTAGATAATTAGATATAAATATGAAAGATTAATATGAAACTATTATAATCTTAGGAACTTTAACTCCCAAAAATTCTGAAAAAGAATAATAAAAATGGCTTAAAGGTTGAGGAACTCTGTGCATTTGATTGGTGCTAATCTCTAAGGCTATATTCTGCTCTAATAGTTTATGATTTTACGTGTTTATTCTTGACATCTCTATTAAAATAAACTAACGGTTTACAGATAACTCCTTTAAGAAATTATCTCCTGATATTTAATTTAATTAAAAAATGGAACACATTTCATGTTTTACTAAGCTGACATTTATAAGTTATTTGGAAGATCAAGTTTGTAATTATATTTTGATCTGTGATATTTTGAAGTGGCTTTTGATCAAAGGGAATAAGTTCCTATCCAACATGAAGAAATAGATTCTTTTAGTTGAATATTTCTAATTACCTGCATAAAATTAACTTCTTAAACCCTGTACGGAATTTTTTTTGGTCCTTGAAACATGCACTCTGCTTTTAGACATGGGACTTGCAGTGCCTTTGCAGTAACTTTTCCTCAGCTTCTGGTGTCTGCATTTGACTGTGTGATCTCAGCCTCTATCATCACTCTGATTGCCTGACCCACTTGAAACCTTGCTTAGCCAGGGATTATGATTGGAAAAGATGTTGGATTTATTGGTTAAGTGGTTGTTCCTCATTTAAAGCCTGTTGGCCTTCCAATAATTTTCATCTATTTAACACCCTCCCTCTCCTTTCACTGATTTTAGTTAATGGTTTGTTTTTTTTAATCCTAACCCAAGGAAATGTTTTTATTGATTTTAGACAGAGAGGAAGAGAGGGAGGGAGAGAGAGAGAGAGAGAGAGAGAGAGAGAGAGAGAGACCGACCTGCAGTGCAGTCTGGGCATGTGCCCTGATTCTGATGTGTAATGGAACCGATACCTTTCAATGCCACAACATCCAGGGCTTAGTTTAATTTTTAAAATATTTTATCAATTTGTTTTCTTTCTGTCATCTATCTATTTACTTTGGGCAGTAGAAGTTCTCCAGATTAACAATGAATTCACTCTATAGTTAGGGAACAATTAATTGTCATTTATGCTGAACTTTGGTGGGGAAAAGACAAATGAATTTTTATATCATTCAAATTTAGGGAATAAGACAAATATTGGACTCATTTGGAGTAAAATTATTAAAGAATTTTAAACATGCCATGATATTGGATTAATCAAAGTAGAATGCTGATTTATTATTTATTTGAAATCAGCTTGTTGCTTAGAAATACAGGGGGGAACTATATCTATTTAGACATGGTATATATGGAAAGATATAAAAAGAAAAAGGTTTTTCCTATCACTTTTGTTTTTCCCTCAGATGATTCCAATAAGGAATGTTCTTTTTAAAAAAATATATTTTATTGATTTTTTACAGAGTAGAAGGGAGAGGGGGAGAGAGTCAGAAACATTGATGGGAGAGAAACATTGACCAGTTGCCTCCTGCACACTCCCCACTGGGGATGTGCCCGCAACCAAGGTACATGCCCTTGACTGGAATCGAACCTGGGACCCTTCAGTCAGCAGGCCGATGCTCTATCCACTGAGCCAAACCGGTTAGGGCAGGAATGTTCTTTATGTCCAAGAGTTTGGAGACCAATTTCTCTATTATATTGGAATATTGTCCTGTTTTTTTGTGTTTTTTTTTTTCTTCTGGTTTTCTCAACATCTAGAAGCATACTAGTAGAGAGTAGCATTTTATTAATACATTATTCTTTTTAAAGTCGCTTATTTATTATTTAGTTCCATTTGTGAAATTTCGTTGTTGCTTATCATACTCTCCTTTGACCCTCTTTAACTTTATTTATAAGCACATGAAACCTCATGATAACAGGAATTTGGATATAATGTAATTGGAGATTGGCTCCTACGCGCTCTAGCTGGCTTGCAATGCCATTTTATTAGCCTTGGAGGAATGCCATCCTGCGTTTTTGGTAAATGAATTTGAGACTTCACTTATGACATTTTGGTATGGTTTCAATATTATTAGTTTAAAAAAAATGTATCATGACTTTGGCTTTCATATTTTTTGTTATATTTCTTACAGAAAAACAGCATGCATATTAATGACAACTGTGCTATCTTGTAGCTATTCCTGGCTATGAAAAGGAATTTGTACCAGAAGGTCCTACTCAGAGAGGTCTTCGTGAAGCTAGGGAACAATACAAAAGTAAAATCAGGATGAAAGATAATAGAAAGGTATGATATTTATTTTTGTCTCCATTAATTTACACTTGACCCTCAGATCTCCAGGTCCACCAACTCAGAGGGCAGTGATGGCGAACCTATGGCACACGTGTCAGAGATGATACGCGAACTCATTTTTTTGGTTGATTTTTCTTTGTTAAATGGCATTTAAATATATAAAATAAACATCAAAAATATAAATCTGTGTTTTACTATGGTTGCAAATATCAAAAAATTTCTATATGTGACACGGCACCAGAGTTAAGTTAGGGTTTTTCAAAATGCTGACACGCCGAGCTCAAAAGGTTCGCCATCACTGTCATAGGGTATCATTATTTTACTGGAAAAGGAGTTTAGAGCTTATGTATACTGAGCCCCTTGGTGTAGGGATAGAAAATGAATGTCCTCTAACGTTATGTAACTAGTTAATTGAGGGACATACACTGCTTAGTGGCGAGGACGGCTCAGTGAACCACCCTGCCATATATTCCTACTTAAGCACAGCCATGTCTGCTCATCTGCTCATTTTTTTTCTGCTTAAAATTACCTCTCTCCAAAAGAAATAAATCTTAGATCATTCCTTATTTATTTTTTCATTAGAGGCCCAGTGCATGAAATTCGTGCAGTTGAGGGTGGTCCCTCAGCCCAGCCTGTGCCCTGTTGCAGTCCAGGAGCCCTCGGGGGATGTCCAACTGCTGGCTTAGGCCCACTCTCCGTGGGGAGTTACCTAAGCCAACAGTTGGACATCCTTAGTGCTGCCGTGGAGGCTCCCGCCAATGCCGCTGCACTCTCCAGCCATGAGCCCAGCTTCTGGCTGAGTGGCACTTCCCCTGTGAGGACCACCAGGAGGCATCTCCTGCATTGAGCGTCTGCCCCCTGGAGGTCAGTTTGTGTTGCAGCGACTCGTCATTCTGCCGTCGGGCCAAAACTGGCTCTCTAACATCCCCCGAAGGGTCCCGGATTGCGAGAGGGCACAGGCCAGGCCAAGGGATCCCACCAGTGCATGATCGGGGCCAGAGAGGAATGCAGGAGGTTGGCCAGCTGAGAAGGGACCTTGGGAGGGCTCCAGGACATGTCTGGCCAGTCTTGCTGAGTCCCGATCAGCCGGATCCCAGCAGCAAGCTCACCTACTGGTCAGAGCATCTGCCCCCTGGTGGTCAGTGCATGTTATAGTGACTGGTTGACCAGTCGACTGCCCCCTGGTGATCAGTGCATGTCATAGTGAGTGGTTGAGTGGCCTTAGCATATCATCAGCATATTACCCTTTGATTGGTTGAACAGACGACCAGACGACCAGACACTTAGCATATTAGGCTTTTATTATATAGGATATTATGTCTTCAAATTTTCTTAGTCTTCTTTAAAAGTAGAATGGAAATAATTATATCCCATTTAAGAATATTCTTATAGTCCAGCCAGTGTAGCTCATGATTAAGTGTCAACCTATGAACTAGGAGGTCACAGTTCGATTCAGGCTCAGGGAACATGCCCAGGTTGTGGGCTCAGTCCCAGGTAGGGAGCATGCAGGACACAGCCAATCAATGATTCTCTATCATTGATGTTTCTGTCTCTTCCTCTCCCTTCCCCTCTCTGATATCAATAAGGAAACAACACATCCATATTAAAAAGAATCTCCTTATAATGAGTGCCTTTGCCTTGTAATCAGGCTGATAGTTAAAATCTTCTGTACTATTTACAGAAAAATTGGTATTAAAAATGTCTCGTCAAAGAGAAAAAAAAAAATGAGGAAGAAAGAAAACCCTGTGAGGGATTTTAGTTTCTTCTTATGAAAATTGCATAAAAATCTAACTGAGGTAATGAATTTTTTTCACAAAGTAGTTGTTTTCTTTGAGTTCTAAAATATCTGACATTCATTTAAAAATGAACACATTTACATTATAATATATTTTAGCAATAGTTCTATAAAAACAACAAATTGTTATGAATTCAAATACTATAATAAATCATTTACTTAGCTAATATCAATAACATTCCCCCCTCAATGGTATGCATTGGAATTCAGTATTATATAATGTCTGTTTTTGTTTTTTTTTGGTTTTTTTGTTGTTGTTGTTAATCCTCACCCAAGGATATTTTTCCATTGATTTTTAGAGGGAATAGAAGAGAGAGAGAAAGACAGAGAGAAACATTTTTTGTGAAAGAAACACATCGATTGGTTGCCACCAGGACGATCCCTGACCAGGGCCAGGGCCAGGGAGGAGCCTGCAACCAAGGTACATGCCCTTGACCAGAATCAAACCTAGGACCCTTTGGTCAGCAGGCCGATGCTCTATCCACTGAGCAAAACCGGCTAAGGCTATATAATATCTGAATAAAATGCAGACTAAATGCTTTTGGGTTACACTAAGGCTTTGACAATCTTTTTTTGGTGATATTCATTTTAGTATTTTACTACCATTGTTATTACTATTCACTTATGGATTATCCTTTATTGTTACTACTAATTTTTGGTATCTTTGGTAGATCTTTGGGAGCTTCCAGCTTCCCAGTGCCAACAACTTCCCAACAGGGCAGACCTTACCTTTTTGCCTCCGTAACCTTTCCCACTCCTCCACCTACCTTTAATTTGAGTCTCAGCCAAATGCAAGCAGTACTGCTGGGATGACGGTTGCTGTCAATAAGTAGTGCTTGTTCTTGTTTGGGTAAATTTTGTTTATCTCCACAGAGGTTAGCAGTTCAGGTAGCAAATAGTGCACTCAGAACAGTAAAGATAATGGCGGAGAGGATTTAGGTGTGATGACAGTGATTGTCATCGGGAGCACTTTCATCTCCTAATGGCATCCTCATTCTTTCAGGTGGTAAATCACACTTAGAAATGATTTCTTGATTCATTTCCTAAGTGCTGTGGCTCGTAAGACTTTTCAATGTGCCATTGTATTAAAGAGAAGCAGAATAGAAGAATTCCATATAGATTTGAATAGTTTTAAACCCTAATATTTATGTGTAGAATTTATTTTTCATTGTGAAGGGATAAACAGATCATACAGCATCCACTGTAATTCAAATGTGTTGTTTAATGACTCATTCAATGTGTAGCTTACAATCACAATTCTTATACATTTCAATTTTTATGTTAAAAATCTTCCATTCACCTAGTGTCCAGACCTACATATTCAGTGATTTTGCAAGAAAAGAGAAAAAAGCACCACCATTGAAAGTATTTCAAGAAACTGGGAAGAAAATTAAGAAAGATAAGGGATTACTAACTCATTTTTTCCATCCTTTTACTGCCTGATTTAATTTTTTTTAAAAAAAACTATCCACTGAGCCAAACTAGCTAGGGCCTGAATTAATTTTAAATATATTTTTTGTTGGCAGTAGCTGATTTGATTCAGTGGATAGAGCGTTGGCCTTAAGACTAAAGGGTCCTGGGTTTGATTCTAGTCAAGGCATGAGTCTAGGTGGCAGGCTCGATCCTCGGCCCTGGTCACCGTGCATGTGGGAGGCAACCAATTGATGTGTCTCTCTCACATTGATGTTTCTTCCTTTCTGTCTCTCTCCTTCCCTTCCAGTCCCTCTAAAAAATCAATGGAAAAATATCCTCAGGTGAGAATTAATAAAAATAAAAATATATTTATGTTCTTATTATATATTTCTGCTAGGAAACATGTTTTAAAGAATTGTAAAGATATTGTCAAGAAAACATAGATATTTCTTCTCTAAATAAATACTAACAGAGGATATGTTGGAAAGATAAACATTGCAATATATACGATAAAGTTTTCAAAATATTTCATAACCAATTATCAAATGTTGTTAAAAGATAAAAGAAATAAATACCGTGGAATACATATTCAATGAAATATTCACATTATTTTATACTTAAATTAAATATTAACATCTTATTATAGGACCAATTAAAAAGCTTATACAAACTAAAATTTTTAGATTACTTACCCACGCAACAGGGGTTTAGTAATAGTTATTCAGAAATTATTTTAAGAAAAAAATTACCTAAAGTTCAGGTGTTTAGATTTTAACTTCAATTACTAATTTAAGTTGCATTATTTTTAATCAATTAGTTTTATGTTTATTAATCAATAATTTGTTATCTAAAAATATACATGTATCTTTTGTTAAGTGAGCAAAAGAATATTATTTTTTAGCCTTAATGTAGAACTGTCATAACTTCTAGCATCCTTGCATACATTAACTATCATAACCCTTTTCCTTCAGCATAGCATCTATTAACATACTGTAGCATGAACTTCGGTAGGAGTTAAGAGTATGAATTGCTTTGAAGCCTAATCTGTACTTGAAGCTCTCATCTACCACTTATTTTATTACTTGTACAAAACTGAGAAAATTCTAAACTTCTATGCTTCCAACTCTATAAACTGGGGAGAATATTATGTGAGTCAAAGGATTTTTGTCACGATTTAATGATATATGTAATATTACATAATTTAATGAGATACATAAATAGTAAGTATCTATTTATAATTGATACTTATGAAATGATAGTGTTTCTATAGAAGAGATTATTTACCTGAAGATAAATAATACTTAGTTGTTAATGCTATTTCATTCTTTTGTGTGAAATATGATATAGGTAACACTGAATAGAAGTTCATTAGACTTCTAGTCATTCCTTGTAAACATTTTTTGGGTTATTTTCTTATACATCAGATGACTTGAATAAATAGGTAATGGCTTTCTGTGATTGTAGGTATGGTTTTCCTAATTCAGATTACATACAAACAGAGATATGGAAATTAGAGCATTATGGTGACTAATTTGCCATGCTAATGTTTGCACATTTCCTATTATATGTTAGAACGTCATTAGGTTCATAAAAATTGTAAACTCCTCTCAGTTCTTTAGGGGCTTTTCTATATTTTGATTCACTTAATGAACATTTTAAATACTATTTAGTATATTTATTATGACAGTTACTAGTGATTATATAGATTGCAGTTTAAATATAATGAAAATATGAAGAATAAAACAGTTTCTTCAGCTCTGATATGATAGTGTATAGCCTCATGATGTGCTATGCCACCCTGGTTATGATAATGGCATATTTCAAGAGCAGTTCAATTCTCTTACATGCTGATGCTTTGCATTTATTAGATGGAATTTAGCTGCATTTTGTATAGTGGTATTGAATATTGCTGTGTAGTTATTATTATTTTCTTGCCTAAAGTATCTCTGTGAGTTTGGCATCATCCCAAGATCTGGTCGGCAGTTTGCCAGTAATTGTGAATATTACATTAGGATGTTAAATCATTCTATTTATCAGACATAAAGTTGCTAACATGGAAATTAGTTTTGCATGTTTTAAAGTTTAGAAATATGGAAGGTATTAAAAACTCTATAACCATGTGCAAATGGGAATTTTAATGCATATAACTTTATAATAATGTTGAGTGTCTTCAACAGTTGAAATAATTTATTAAAAATCCCTAAGGAGATATATTAATCAAAATATTTATTCATAAATCCTGCCATGTTAAATATATAAGGATTAGCCAACTTGTTTATAAATCTGTTCTGAGCAGAAAATCAAATAAGTGGAAATATATTATTGCACTAAATATATTCTGCTTACATGAAAACAAGCAAATATGAATCAGAATAAGAGCAATTAAGAAATGCTAATTATTCTCAGGTTTTTTTACTCTAGTATTTATTTTTAATTATGCCTAAGCATGGATTATTAAGAAAATACATTAATGAGATTACAATAAAAATGTTCAGGATTTTGAAAACCTCAGTCAGTACAATATCTACATTATATTTCAGAATAACACTTTATGAACATTATGGATTTGTGCATTGAATGTACAATAATTTAAAAAGAAAATATTTTCTAGTAATATTTAATTTAAATGTATTATGTGCATATTTGAGTATAATATATAAATTACATTAATTATATATTATATGTTGATAACAAATGAACATAACATATATGTAGTTTGCAGTTTGCTTTTTTCATTTGGTGTTTTGTTTCTAAGATTGTTCCATGTTACTTATATAGCTTATTTGAAAATATTTACTTTTTATATTTTATTAATGATGCACACCAAGGTTGTTTCCAAGTTTTAATTTGATAAACAGTGCTGCCATGAATATTCTTGTACATCATTAGGTGCACATATGCAAGATTTTCTGAAGTATACTAATCTAGGAGTGGAGTTGTTGGATCATTGGGGATGAGGATTTTACTAGATAGTGTCAAATGCTTTTCCAAATTAGTTGAATGAATATGTTTACAAATCCACAGTTTTTATTACTTTAAACCAGTGGTCGGCAAACTCATTAGTCAATAGAACCAAATATCAACAGTTCTTCTTCAAAATAGACTCACCCAGGCAGAAAACTGACTTCTGTGCATGGGCCACGAAGTTTCAATCGCTGTACATGAGCCCACACGTGGTATTTTGTGGAAGAGCCACACTCAAGGGGCCAAAGAACCGCATGTGGCTCGTGAGCCACAATTTGCGGACCACAGCTTTAAACCATTTCCAGAACTTGGTATTACCAGGGTTCTTGATTTTTGCCTACCTAAGGCGTAAAATATTGCTATTGGGTCTTAATTTTCATGTTTCTGATTAATAATTAAATTAAACATGTTCTCTTTTGTTTATAAGCAATTTATATGTTAGGTCATAAATTTTGCTCATCTTTTCCATTAGGTTATTGATCTTTTATCTGCAGTGCATTTTAGAAATTAATTTTTGATCAGTTAAATGAATAGTAGATATCTTGCCCGAAATGGTGACTTATATTTTCTATTTTTATAATGTCTTTTATTGACTAGAAGTTCTTCATTTTGTCACGTTTTACAACTAAAATATAGATAATTTTTATTTTTTAAAAAGTAACTCAAAAATTTTTTTCATTGTAATGTAGTTGAGTTTGTCAATAATTTCTTATATGGTAAAATGTATTGATGCTTGAGATTCTGTCCTATGTTTGTCTTTTATCAAGTTAGTGTTAATTTTTAAAATCATAAATGAATGGATCATTTTATATTTAAGTGTTAAGATTTTGTTTTATCATGAATTAATATTGAATTCTTTGCTTCGAGATGGTTTTCTCCATTAATATTTTAATGTGGTAAATGGCATAATAGATTTTTGAATGTAAAAATTTTCTTCCATTATTGGGCTAAAATGACCTTATTCATGTGTTACCTGATTTATATATCACTGGATCTAATTCAATGTTATTTTCTGACAATGGTTACTTCTATTTTATGAAGAAATTTGGCATTTAGGTTTTTTTTTAGTAACTGTCTTTTTATAATTTTGGTATCATTGAATGTGTTAGAGAATATTCCCCTCTTTGTCTCTGCTTTGAAAGAGTTTTTATATTGTGTAAGACCTATTCCAAAATGTGTGGTCGAAACCTTAAAACTAATAGGAGCTGTTATGCAATTATGGGAAGTTTTTATTCTATTGAGGTGGATCTTTAAATATAATTGAACTATACAGGTTGTTTTTTCTTCAATCAATTTTTGTTATTAATGAAAATATTTACATGAATATGACAATTGTATGTTAAGTTTCAAATTTATCATAAAGGTATTTGCCACATTTTTATCTTTTAAATTTCTAATAGATGCATAGTTATATTTTTTATTTTTTATAATATCAATTTCTCTCCCTCCCTTTTTAGAGTTACCCCACACACCACCTCTTTCAATCACGTATCTGTCTTCCTGGAGATATATGAATTTATTGGTATTTTTGAAGGTACAAGATATGAACTTTATGATTCTCTATTATATGCCTATTTTTTCTTTACTTACACATAATATTTTAAATTTTGTTCAGTTTTAAGTATTTTAAGATTTCCATTAGTATTTATTCTTTGATCCATGGTTTATTTAGAGAGAATTTTTTTAGTTGTATATGTGCATGCGTTTGGAGTTACCTTTTTTGGTTGTTATATATTTCTGTTCTGAAATAAATCATAGAGCAAATGTTGGGAGTTGCTATGGCAGAAATTTTCTTCCTGCTCTTTAAGCTGATGAACAAATGATAGTTGCATTTATTGTAATCCCTGTGAACAATACTGCTTCCTCAGTTAATACAAGCTAAAATAAATTATACATTCATCTTATCAAACATTAAATAACAGTTAAAGCAGTATACGTTGGTTTACAATTTTCCTTCATACTGTATCTCAGTTGCCTTGTTGCCTAGCATGTGACACATTTCCCACTGGTATTTGTAATGCATGTCAAAGTGGCAGTGATGTTTATTGCTTTCTTTTGGAACTTAATGTTCATGGTTAGAAAAAAACCTCGATAAATGATGCATTTGATCTGATGATGAAGGATAAGAGCAGTGATATGTACTGTTTGGAATAATCCATCACAAGACACTGTCAGATAATCCCTAGAGTGTGTGCTCATGCTTTCTATGCCTTATTTTTCTTCAGAGACGGATATTACCCATTTTTGAGATGACAAAAAGAGAGCAGAGGAAAATGGGTTGCTATCTGAAGCAAACATAAGTGCATTATCACTCACAAAGTGTGTTATTGTAAACTAGTAGGCACATATACACATTTTTATTTTAAAAGAAAAAGGCCAAGAAGGGATTTTACAATTTACACAGCAATGAAAATGTGACTGTAGGAATCATGTGAGTTTCTTTAATACTCTTGAAGAAATTACATGTTTCCCAGGGTAATTCTGTGCAATCATATATTGGATTATTCTTTGTTATATAAGGTTCTCATTCTTTTAATAACCTAGTGCCCTTATAGAGTTTCTAGAAACATTAGATATTTGGTATAGAATGACTTTTAGGTTAATTTTCAAAACTTTTTGTTAGCTTAACTTTTTTTTTAACAAAAGGAATCATGCTTTTCCATTGGTAATTAAAAAAATGAAACAATACCCGTAAGCATGCAGATTTACACACTCACATATTCAGAACCACCAGGCTGTTTATTTGGGACATGGGTAGGAAAATCTGAAATGGTACCAGATATCACTGAGCCACTTCCCAATTACGCAATTTTTAATTTTCGTCCCCAAGATACAAGATTTCTATAGGCTGTGCATTTAGCTCTTTGGCTGAGATGGAGTTAATGGTTCCTAGACCAAAGCTGGGCCTGGGTGCCATCTGTACCAACCTGGTACAAGCCTGAGGGGGGTCCATGATCTCAGAGCCTCAGCCTCCAGAGGTCGATATAACTTCTACAGCAGCAGCCTGTCTATGATGTCAGCTCAGATTTCCTATGCACTTCCCCTTCCCTGACCCAGCTCTTATCTATTTAAGGGGGGCTGTCTTCTAACCAGTTCTTCTTTCACCATGGTGTTGATTCAAACACTAGAGGTAGTCCATATAATTTCTTAGTACATTAATTAACTAGTGAACTTTAAAAATCCAAAATCTTATTTTATATGCTGATATAGAATTTTACTGTCTTAAATGTGGTGCTATTCAATCTCCAATTAAAGGAAACAGGGTTTCCTGGAGAAATATTCGATACTTTACCTGGAGCGGGGAACATATGTAATGAGGCTGGAATATGTTATAATGTCAGGAAACAAAAGACAAAAATATGTGGGCATACCAAAAGGACATAGATCATAGGTGTTAATCTGAAGAAGCTACAAATAACCAAAGCTGTGACAATTTGAACAAAATAACATCTTACTGTATTATAACTCCAAATATAAAATATATAGACATGAGTCAATACTGATATAAATAAATATAAACAAATGATTAAGTAAAAGAGAAGGGAAAGATATTCATTATAGAAGGATTCCAAAATAAGAACATTTTCCATGTCATTCAATGTTGTTCCACAATATCATTTTTTAGTAATTAGTACACCATTATTTGTGTGTAGCATAATTTATTTGGAACATACATTTTGATATTTATGTTTTCTTTTTTCTCTCCTTATTATAGTAATTATTAGCTACTTAAATCCTTGCATATGTATCTTTAGTCAGTAACCAATTTCTGAGTAAGGGTTTTGTGGTTGTAGCAGCAGAAAAATTGGTAACTTAGTAAACATATAACAATTAATTGGGAGGCAATAAGAAAATTCACACAAATAAAGAAAAAATTAAGCTTTAGGTCTTAGAAAGGAGAGACACCACAGTATTTTACTCTTGGGATGAATAAGTTGTGTTGTTTCTGTCGTTAGGTCAATTGGCTCAATGTTAACGTTGTTGGTAGCTTATCTTGGGTTATCCTTTGGAAGTCAAGGTGCCATGGATGAGTCCAACCAAGACTGCACACTAATTCAGAAATAATCCCTCCAAGCACAATATGACTGCTGAAACCAGAATAAGGGAAATGGATTTGAATTACAAAAATGAAGGCCTTTGCTTCATTACCATAGCATAACCTCCTCTAAGTGGATTTTTAAAAATATATATGTATATATTTTTAGTTTATTTCAGAGAGGAAGGGAGAGGAAGAGAGAGATAGAAACATCAATGATAAGAGAGAATCATCAAATGGCTGCCTCCTGCAGGCCCCACACTGGGGATGGAGCCCACAAACTGGGCATGTACACTGACCGGAAATGGAACCATGGTGGCCGAGTTCATAGGTCTATGCTCAACCACTAAGCCACACCGGCTGAGTCTAAGTGGAATTTTTATGTGCAGCAGGACATTGCAAATTTTACCTGAGGAAAAGACATACCAGTTATAATTCTAACCATATTATTTCACTCATATGTGGGATATTAAACTAAAGGAACAAATGAATAAACAAGAAAAACAAACAAAAATTCACAGACAGACAAAAGTATGATGGAAGATGATTTGACTTTGGGTGGTGAGCACATAATGCAATATACAGATCATGTATCATAGAAATGACCTTATTAACAATGTCACCCCAAGAAAATTAACTAAAAAAAGAAAGTTAAGTTAGGACTGGCATATATGCATCCTACTTTATTTATTTTTTAAATGTATTTTATTGATTTTTTAGAGAGGAAGGGAAAGGGATAGAGAGCCAGAAATATTGATGAGAGAGAAACATCAATCAGCTGCCTCCTGCACAACCCCCACTGGATATGTACCCACAACTAAGGTACATGCCCTTGACTGGAATCAAACCTGGGACCCTTTAGTCTGTAGGCTGACGCTTTATCCACTGAGCCAAACCAGCCAGGGATGCATCCTACTTGGAAAGGCCACACTGATTGGGATCTTTATTTTGAGACCATGTTTCTTGAATGAATAGCCACTTTTTCTAATATAAATGGAGTTAAAGACTGAATTTCAAATGATTCTTGATTGATTTGTGTCTCCAAAGCAATGGAAGCAAGGACAGTGTTGGTACTCTCCAGAGATAATTGCTGTATTAAATTATATGAATATATTTCATGGCATCTCAACTCTAGATGTTAAAACTGAACATCCTATCTGCTTTCTAATGATTGTTTAGGAAAGATTACTCTGGCAAATGGCTATCATTAAAATATACAGTGAAAATTTAATTTCCTTTGTGAATATAAAATTCGCCTAAGAAATAGTGCATCTTATTTTCTATATAGTGATTTTGAGGGAAATAGTACTGAATGGAGAATAAAATGCCTTGTCTCTTATTATGTAGTTAAATCAAACAAATAACCAAATGCTGACATAGAAAAGCAATGGGATAAAATGTATTGAAGAATAACGATTATTTCATTTAGTTATTTGGGCATTTTTCATTCACATGAAGCTCAATTACATCTCACTGCACCAATTGCTCAGGACAGAAAACAAATCTAAACTCACTTGACTGCATCAAATTATCTATTTTAATGTGTTCTGCCAAACAACAAGGTCATCCAGTGTATTTAGGGCCATAGCTGGCAGTCTTTGAGATGTGTATCTAGGCTTCTTTATAATCCTAGCGCTTCTCACTAGTTGTGTAATCTGGGACAAGTAATTTAACCTCGGTCTTTTTAAACCTTTCACTTAGTTACCCTCTCTCCTTTTTCATCAGAGGCAGGTATGCCTTTTATTCCCTATATCTTTATATCTTATAATTCCTATGTGCTGATAAACTTAGATGTCTGAGAACTAACTTAGCCATTCTCAAAATTACAGTCAGATGTAGCTGAAAGTACATAGAGTCATAAGTCCTGGGTTTTAGTCTAGACTTGTTTCTCAAAATTGAGAGCATGAGGAATGTCTGTGGCTGGTGGAAGCAGTCAGTGGATAGGGAGGGAGATGGCACTAAGATCATCACTTTCTTCCAAAAGCAATCACATTTATTTCTGATAAATAAATATTGGACATTTAGAAAAATGTGGAGTGCTGTAGATTTCT
Source organism: Myotis davidii (assembly GCF_000327345.1). Taxonomy (NCBI): domain Eukaryota; kingdom Metazoa; phylum Chordata; class Mammalia; order Chiroptera; family Vespertilionidae; genus Myotis; species Myotis davidii. Next base: position 3,589,216 of record NW_006383015.1, on the reverse strand, counting down.
GAAGCTGTAAAATCAATATATATATATCTATATCTATATCTATCTCTATATCTATATATCTATATAGATATATAGATATAGAGATAGATATAGATATAGAAGTGAATTGCAAATCTTGCGTGAATTTTCGGACACCCTATATATTTATATATATGCTAGAGGCCCATTGCATGAAGATTTGCCCAATAGGCCTTCCTTCCCCTGGCTGCCGGCACCGGTTTTCCTCTGGCATCCGGGATCCAGGCCTTTGGTCCGGCCACAGCAAGACTTGGCTTCGCTGGGGCCAAAGCCTTCAGTCTTCGCTCCGTGCCTGTGTAGGCAAGTTAACTCACCATTTTTTTGGGGTTAATTTGCATACTCATCCTGATTGGCTGGTGGGCATAGCGGAGTGATGACCAATTTACACATTTCTCTTTTATTAGTGTAGATATATATAATATTTACAGATAAAATTCATTTTAATATAATTGTACTATTGAGTAATTTTACTTTTATAATACCATTCAACTTAATGTCTTATCCAGTCAAATGGCTTATAAGTTATTTGAGGCTCAGAAATACTGATTGTATTGCATTGTGTATTGTATTTTTTCATGTTACCCACAACTAGCAAATCTTTATCTGAAATGTGATTTCTTTCCTAATACCGTTAATTCCAATTTAAATACCTTTCAATTTCTTTC
>NW_006383015.1:3569930-3587070 GCF_000327345.1 Myotis davidii | reverse complement strand
TATGCTCCCTCCCGATTGTAAACAACCGCGCCCTCCGCGCCGCGCCGCCAGCCCGTTCCGCGCACACACACACCTGAGAATTTCACTTCAGCACTGCGCCTCCTCTGAGTCTGGATATAATATTCTCTTGACTCCTAGTTGTAGAATATCCACTCAGCCAGCCCTCCTGTGGCTCTGGATGTTGTCCTTTCCCTGGTTCAAGCTTAATTTGAATTGGTTGTTCAAGGCAGCAATCTCTGGTGTTAACCTATGCTGCCATCTTCGGTTCCCCCCAATTTCTTTCCTTTTATGAGAACCTTTGCATTACCCATCATTAGTGACAGCCCTGGGCTAAACCTTTTACATTTCTTAGTTTGCAGGCTTTTAATGCTTAAAACAGAGCCTAATACTATGCTAAAATGAAAACTCTTAGTTTAAACATCTTGATGAAAGATGTATACAGTTTAGAGTCACAGTGCCCATGCCTTGTCTCTTACTAACTTTGGGACCTTATGCAAATTAATTTCTCTGACTTTTAATTTTATCGCCTATAAAATCAAGATTACAATACCCCCTTTAATTAACTTTTATTAGAGCAAAAACAAAAAAGGTCTGCATAGTATTTAGAGAGGTGTTAATATTAATAAGAATCTTTCTATATTTTTAATAAATTCTTAAAATATTTGTTTTGATCTTTATTGTTGAAATTATTAAAGACATCCCTCTTTTTTATCCCCATTACCCCAATCCATCCGGTTCCTGCCTCACCCTAGGCCTTTGTCACCCTATTGTCTGTGTCCATGGGTGATGCATTTATGGTCATTGTTTAATGTCTTCCCAATACCCCACCCTCTTCTCTCTGAGAATCATCAGTCTGTTCCATTTCCATGCCTCTGATTGTATTTTATTCACCAGTTTATTCTGTTCATTAGATTTCTTATTTGTCTATTTTGATTTTTAAATTCAATTGTTGCTAGGTATGTATTTGTTGCCATTTTCTCCTCCTCCTTCTCCTCCTCCTCCTCCTCCTCCTCCTCCTCCTCCTCCTCCTCTTCCTCCTCCTCCTTCTTCTTTTCTTCTTCTTCTTCTTAAAGAATTCCCTTCAACATTTCATATAATACTGGTTTGGTGGTGATGAACTCTTTTAGCTTTTACTTGTCTGTGAAGCTCTTTATCTGACCTTCAATTCTAAATGATAGCTTTGCTGCGTAGAACAATCTTGGTTGTAGGTACTTGCTGTTCATCACTTTGAATATTTCTTCCCACTCCCTTCTGGCCTGCATAGTTTCTGTTGAGAAATCAGCTGATAGTCATGTGGGCATTCCCTTGTAGAGAACCAACTGCTTTTCTCTTGCTGCTTTTAAGATTCTCTCTTTGTGTTTATCCCTTGGAATTTTAATTAAGATGTGTCTTGGTGTGGTCCTCTTTGGGTTCCTCTTGTTTGGGACTCTCTGTGCTTTCTGGAATTGTAAGTGTATTTCTTTCACCAGGTAGGAGATGTTTTCTGTCATTTCTTAAAATAGGTTTTCATTATCTGGCACTCTCTCTTCTTCTGGCACCCCCATAATGCGAATGTTGGTACGCATGAAGTTGTCCCAGAGGCTCCTTTTGCTATCTTCAGATCTTTTAATTCTTTTTGCTCTTCTGGTTGGGTGTTTTTTGCTTCCTCATATTTCAAATAATTAATTTTATTCACATCATCCTCTACTGTTGAATCCCTCTATATTATTCTTTATTTAAGTAACTGTGTGCTTACATCCTGACTGGTCCTTATCCATTTTTTTCAGAGGTTCTTAGGAAATTCTTGAGTAACCTTATAACTGGTTTTGAACTCTATATCCAGTAGTTTGCTTTCTTGCATTTCTTTCACTTGTAATATGATACTTTGTCTCTGCATTTTGGCTGATTTGCTGTGTTTGTTTCTAAGTATTGGGAAGAGCTCCTATGTCCCATTGAGTTGGTAAAGTGGCCTTGTGTCCTGTAGCGCCCAGTGACTCAAACTCCCTAGTCACCTGGGATGGTAGCTGGTAGTTGAGACTTGATTGCTGTTGGTCTCACTGTAAGGAATTGACCTCCAGGCTAATTGGCTGTGAGGACCAGTTGTGACTACAGTGGCAGAGCTGCTATGCAGGAGACACCCCTATGGATCATGACTTGCTTCAGTGGGGCATTGCTGCAGACTGAGTCTTCCCCTTGAGTGTGTCACTTATGGATGTTTAGGGTTATAATCTGATATGGTCTGACACTGACCACTGGGTACACTGGCTCTCAGGTCTTCAGGGAGGTGCAAATTCAGCCACTGCCTGGGGCCACCTAGCAGCAGCTACAGAGAGATCTTCAGATTCCTCCTCTTTGTATTGGGTTTAGCAGTGCCCAGATGAGACCCAGCTGTGAAGCAAGGCAGGCTGGTGCTGGTGCAGGGCCTTGGGCCTTTCATTCATAGGCTTGGGTTCTCTGACCCAGCTTCAGCTTATTTGATCAAAGACAGGTCATTCATATGCAAAAGCTGCTGCACATAGCTTGGTTGGAGTTGTAAATTGGATGAGGCAGGGTCTTAGGGAATCACCAGGGTGGAGCAAACACAAATGGTCATCAGTTAAGCCTGCTATCTGGCAGATCCCAGACTAGGTACAATGATCCCTGCGAGCACCTTCGTCTGGGAGAAAGCTGCCCCCGAGTTCCTGCCCCAGGCCAGACAACCCAGTTCCTCCTCGTAGGTGTCTGTGTCCCCCAAAGCCTTGCCCTGGTGCTGGAGCTCAGAGGAAGCAGGACCTTGTAAGTTCAGTTTGTGCTCTTGGCCTTTTAAGAGGAACAGCTGGGTCTCCAGCGGCCTCTCAGTTACTGAGCCCCAATCTGCACTGGTTTTTATAGCTCCTAGTTCTGATTGCATTTATGAGTTTCTTTTCCCAGCTCTGGGACCCTGGGCTTGGGGTCTGGTGTGGGGCTGGGACCCCTTGCTCCTCAGGGCTGCCTCCATAGAGACTACTCCCTCCTGATTAAAAAAGGGGCCCAAGTGGGTGCTGGACCAGCCCTTTCCATGCCTCTGCACCTTCGACCAGTCTCAGGGGGCTTTCTTCTTTACTTCTGTTATTGTAGGTCCTCCATTCAGTCAGCTTTCCAGTGGTTCTGGATGATGGTTGTTCTGTATTTTAGTTATAATTTTGATGTGGTTGTGGGAGGTGGTGAGTACAGGCATTTACCTAAGTTGCCATCTTTCTTTCCAATCTTAAAAATACTTTTTCAGCTTTGTGTTCTTGCTTAAACCAAATTTATTCCACCACACATTCTGACAATATAAGGGTGACTTCAGTGCCCCTCTAAATGTCTCAAACTTACAGGTCTTGACTTGTTCTGTTTTAATGAGCTTTGCCTGAACTCTAATCTTGCAATCATACCCAATATTTTATTTTACATGCTCATAGGAATTTGAGTGCTTAAGTTAAGAAAATGCTTGGCCAATCTCGATTTACTTTGCCTTGATATAAAAATTCTGCTCCTGCCTAAGACTTTATCTTATTTCTCATGCTGTCCTAAGCAAACTATGTAAATAGCTTTCATTAGTTAATGCAGTATAAAGCTTGGGCCCCTCTGTCTCTTGTCAGTTAAGATTCTTTGGGATTGTGCCATCAGAAGTGGGCAGCCGCCGCCAGGTCTCCGGTGGCCACGCGGGCGGGATGTTCCGTGGTTTAAGCAGTTGGCTCGGCTTGCAGCAGCCGGTGGTGGAGGGCCGCCCGGCCGAAGGAGACGGGCAGCCTGAGGGAGATGCCCCACAGGAGCCACGCCCCGAGGTTGTGGCGGAGTCTCTGAGAGAGCTCCTTCACCAGGCCAAAGACCTCCGCGACCACCTCTTTCACTTTGCTACTGCTGCTACAAAACAGATAATAACTGAATCAGTTGCTGAAACAGCACAATCGATACAGAAATCAGTAGGAGAAGGAAAAATAGATGACATCATCCATAAGACCATTTTAGGAGATTTTCAGAAGGAACAGAAAAAATTTGTTGAGGAGCAGCATTCCAAAAAATCAGAAGCAGCAGGGCCCCGTGGGCTGATAGTAATGATGAAGAAGCAACTCAACAACAGGTTTTGGCCTTAGCAGCTGATAAGAGGAACTTCCTTCGTGACCCTCCAACTGGCGTGCAGTTTCATCTGGACTTTGATCAGATGTACCCTGAGGCCCTGGTCATGTTCCAAGAGGACGGACCGCTGAGCAGGATGAGATTCGTCCTTGTTCCTAAACTCGAGAAGGAAGAAGTGTTTTGGAGGAACTACTTTTACCGAGTGTCCCTGATTCAGCAGTCAGGGACTGCTCACTGCTCCGGCCGCCCAGCAGCAGGCTGCCGGGGAAGAGCAGAGCCATGGCACAGAGTATGCGTTGCCACTGACGGAGGCAGTGCGGCCCCAAACGCCACCTGTTGTCATCAAATCTCAGCTTAAGACTCAAGGGGATGAAGAGGAGATCTCTACCAGCCTAGGCGTTTCTGAGTTTGTCAGTGACGCCTTCGATGCCTGTAACTTAGATCAGGAGGATCTGAGGAAGGAAATGGAGCGACTGGTGCTTGACAGAATTCAATGATGATATCGTATCGTATGATACGATGATGATGATCCTACAGACTGGGAAAAAGAACTACAGCAAGAACTTCAAGAACATGAAGTGGTGACAGCATCAGAGAAACGAGATGAAAACCGGGATAAGGAACTAGAGAAATTGCTGCAGGAGGAAAATGAACTATTTGCTTAAGTAAGAATCCTTAACATTCTGTAACTGACACTAAATCCTAGCTGGTAACCCTCGCTGAATCAAAAGGCACAAAGAATATAACTTTATGAATCTCAAAATTATTCTTTTTTCACATTGAAACTTGCCTCTTTAAAAAATATATGGAACAGTTATTCTAATCATTAAAAAGGGATGCTTTATGTAATATTTCTTTAATATAAATCTAGTTAGAGATGATGTTCTTATGGTCAATATTGATATCATAGCCACAGAAACACAAATAAAATTTTAGAATTCTGTTTCTGTGAGGTCACAAAACTTCAACTGTCGTTTTCTAAACATTTGTACTTCTTGTTGCACTTTTGTTGATTACACTTATGTTAAAGTATTTAATGGACTGATAACTATCAAAATTACCAACTAGTACCAAAGAACTTAAGAGGAAGCACTTTTGGAACTGTTTTCTTGGTAAGTATTTTCTACAATTCCATCTGGAGGCCAAAAGATAAAATAATCCTGTTGATTTTAAAGGTACAAACATCAGGAGATTTGCCCTGGAAAAAAAAAAAGATTCTTTTGGTTGCTAGTGACAGAAACTCAGTTCAAATTATGTTGCTTCAGAACTTATCTCAAAGTGGCTTAGTTTTACCTAAAAGATGGGAAATCATTGGTTGATGTACTGAGAAGCCCACGTACCAGTCTGAATTTAGGGATGTCAGGATCTGAGAGGTTCAAGCAATGCTATCATGTTTTGTTGTTTTGTTTTTGTTTCCAACTCCTTTTGTTTCTCTTTGTGTCTCATTATCTCTCTTCCCCTCTCAATCTACCTCAATGTTTTGGCTCTTGGACGCAATTAAGTTTGTTTTTCAGATTCATGCTAGTAAGTTCTGGCCTCTGACATTGCTCACTAAATCTTGAATCCAATTCCCATTGGCTTTGGGAGGCCTTCTTTCAGGTGCTCTGAGGCATCATTGTACCTCCTGTGATGGGCCTTTGTCCTAACGGTTAGGGCCTAACCTAACTTGAAATCACCTGCCTTTCAAAGATGGGGTATTGTATTAATTAGACTAATAGAAGTTATTTTCCAGTTAATGACTTTTTTTCTGTTATCATTAATATAATATAAAAATACACAGAAGTCAAATGGGTACTAGACTTATCAGGCAGACAACTTTCTAAGGTATATAAAAGTCTAATCACTCTGTTTTATACCTGAAACAAGTATAATATTGTATGCCAACTTAATTGAAAAATAAATTAAAAAAATACACCACAGAAAGTTTCAACAAACTAGAATGTATTCATGTACCAGGCCTCTAAGTCCATGGGAACCAAAGGTCCTGTGTTCGAGACCTTGACCTATCTGTTGCTTCTTCTGGCATTTCATTCATATCCTTTAATATCCTTTGTAATAAACCAGTAATCTAGTTAGTAGGGAAAAAAAGATGGAAAGAAAAAAGAAAAGAAATACACCTTATAAAATATGAGAGTTTGCATTTTTTAAAGATATCTTTTTGAATCTACAACTTTTATGGCTGTATTTACTTCCTGTTTCCTTTGGACATAAGCACAAGCATTATTCCTCAGGAAAAACTTTCCAGGTTCTTTGTGATTCTGTACCTTAGAGAACCTAGACCAGGGGTGGGCAAACTTTTTGACTCGAGGGCCACAATGAGTTCTTAAACTGGACTGGAGGGCCGGAACAAAAGCATGGATGGAGTGTTTGTGTGATATAAATTCAAAGTAAACATCATTACATAAAAGGGTACGGTCTTTTTTTTTTTAGTTTTATTCATTTCAAAGGCGCCGGATCCGGCCCGTGGGCCGTAGTTTGCCCATGGCTGACCTAGACCCCTGCTTCTTTTCTCCTTAGAACATTATCTTAGTTTGTATTTCTACATTTATTAGTACCACTTGTGATTAATGTCTCTTCATTAGGACTCCAATTTATGATTTTGTAGGTATTTCCCCCTTTTATTACCTTATGTATTATATTTTATTACGCCCTGTCATTCACACACACACACACACACACACACACACATACACACACACACACATACACACAGGACTATGATTCCTTAGAACTTGAGATTAATTGGTCTGTATTCTAGAACAAGCCTAATTATTGTTTCATAATAAGTCCATATCAGGGACCATATACATATACTCTTCCTATGTCAGTCAGGTTGTTTATTTTGGATCAGTCTCCCAGTTCAGAAATTAACATCTGTGGCTGATTTTTTCTATTATCTCCTTTCCCTGTGGGTAAGTTTCTAATGTTCATCATTTCTCTTGGGTTTTGGTAACATCTTGAATTTCATATGCTTGTTTTTGTTTATTTGTTTTATCTTTGATTTTGAGTACTAATGTTTCTTTTAAAAATTAGAAGTCTAACTTGAAGCCCAAGAGTGATAATATCTTCTTCCAAAGGGGGTTTATGCTGACATTCTGGAGGCAGCTGTACTATAAGTACCATCAACTATCTACTGCATATCACTTTATCCCACTCATGATTTAAATGACTCTAACTTTAGCTTTGGAAAGTCAAGTCTATTTCTATTTCACTCATATTTCCCAGATTCTCAGTCCAAGCCTGGCGTATGTACCAGAACTCACCCTTTGGCTGGGCACTGAGCTCTAATTCCTCTCCCCCTTGTTTCAGTTTTGTAGCCGCCCCTTCCAGAATTGTGCCTGACAGCTGCCAAAGCTTCAGGAGAAAACGAACTCCAAGTCAGGCTTACCTCCCTGTGTGGCCCTCTGCTCTTGGGCCATGGCTCCATTATTATTCACTATAGTGTTAATTTCTTTGATGCTTTCAAACACATTTTAAAAAGATATATTTGACCATATTTTCCAGGTTTTTTTAGCTGGAGGGTTGTTTCACATAATCTCATTCATCAGTACTGAAATCTCTACTGCTTTGAGGAGAAATATTTGTAAGCTTCAATTCTTACGTATCTGTAGGATGTACCACCATTGAATAATTTAAGATAGTATATTTTTGTTGAAATGTATATTTTAAATCACATTTCTGCTCAGAAACTTCAGTGCCTCTGTTGTTTTAAAAGCCCAATTGTTTTGTCTGGTGTTCCTGCTCCTTCATGGTCTTCTGCCACTCATCTTTCCAGCCTTACCTTCTCATGCCCTCTGTTTATTTGTTTTCACTTGCATTCACATACTCTGTGTGCCTTTCCAGCCTTACCTTCTCATGCCCTCTGTTTATTTGTTTTCACTTGCATTCACATACTCTGTGTGCCTCTGAAAATACCTGCATTATCAGGTTTGATTTTCCCAAAGTCCACATTCCTTTTTTTAGATTAATGCATGTTATTTGCTTCTTTTTTTCCCAAATACCATTTTCTATCCACAAGACTGTGATTCTCTAGAACTTTAGATTAATTGGTCTATATTGCTAGAACAAGCCTAATTATTTTGTCATGATAGGTCCCTATCTGGAACCCTGCTCTTTCCCAGTTGTCTCACTCTGCTGAAAATTACCTGTCTGTCGATAAATGTGCTTTACTCCCTTGTATGTGCCCACTAATGTTGCAAGTTTACTAAAACTGGAATTAAGCAAACTTTGTCAAGTGATTAAGTTCATTTTGACAAGAAGACCAATGTTTAAAATCACTGAAACAGAGGTTATCTCAAATTATTGTTGCATAATCTTTGGTTTTGTTATGAACACATAGTAAATTTGGCATATATGTACATAACTAGAAGTTAAAAGATAAAATTTGAATCATAATCTCGGAGAGGCTTTACTAAAATATAAATGTATAATGGCTTAGGAAAACATATTTGCATAATGTTACCATTAGTCATTGTAAATCAGTAGATGCATTTTTAGAGTCACTAAATCTTTAACACTCATTATCATTCCATAGTGCAAAATTGAGTAGTGCTTCCTGCCAGTCGCATGAGGAGGATTTACCTCCTCATGACTGAATTAGGGAAATGAAATTCCTAGGTAAGTCCATGCACAACAGTATAAATTATAGTTATTTTTATACCATTTCTGCCTCAGATGAATATATTGACTCTGTTCCATGAATAACATATGGACAACACAGCGACATTTGAGAGGCCCATTTGTTTACTAACTAGGCATTTATAGAGCGTCTATTATGTATAAGATGCTATGCTAGAGAGGCAAAAGTGAATAATATGCTATACTTGTCTTCTACTATCTCCTAGTGGAAGGGGAGGACTATGCATTGACAATTCTGATATTCTGTAATACATACAGTTTTCATTAATAATGGTGGCTCAACAAAAGATATAATGTGACATGGCTTTATATTTTGGAAGCAGTGGCAGATGAAGTTAAAGAGAGAGCCCGGGGTCATTCCCATGGATGGCCTTGTATCATAGGAGTTTAAACTTTATCCTGTGGAGAGTAGGGAGTCATTTAATGGTGTTACATAGAAGAATGACACATGATTATATATGTCTTTTAATAATGTGGGAGATTCCTTAAGCAAGGAGACATGTTGGAGACTATAGCAACCTTTTGTGGGAAATGATAAAAACCAATACTAAGATAGGAACAAGAATATACACAGGGAACAATGAATTAAAAAAATATATGGTTCAACCAACACTACGATGCCAAATTTCAGGCTTACAAGTAAAAAGTAGTACCATTAATCAAGATCATTATTTCAAAAAGTGAAAGTTATTTGGGTGAAAGAAAAATACTCACTGTTAGACAGGAAATACCTTCCATATCCCTGTGTTCCCAGGCATCTAGCATACCACCTGCATATTACTACATTATTCTGAATTAATTAATAACAACCATGTGATTATTCTGTAAATTTATTTCCACCTTTTAAATGGGGGGAAGCTGAGATTAATTGTTACTATCCATTTATTTTTCTTAATTCTCTTAGGAAACTTCAATTAAACCAATAGTTTTAAATAATCCCAACTAAAAATATTTAGCAAGTTATAAATCAGGGGTAGGGATAGAAAGTTGATAATCTAGAACTGTATTTTGTTTGACCCTCCTACTGTTGACATTTCTCAAGATTAAATAATTATTCTATAAGTTTATCAACATTTATAATCCATTATAATTCACCTAAAATGCATTCTTCTCCTTTCTTTTTTTGAACCACACTGAACTCCTTTTTGTTGGAGCATGCCATGTTTACTCCCTCCTCTGGGTCTGTGATCTATAAACTACTTGTGGGCCAGGATGGCTGTTTTAGTTTGCTTGCTGGTGTATCAGGCAGTTGGTATAGTACATGGTAAATTAATATTATCAATAGATATTTGTTGAATGACTCAATGAAAAATCCCAATATTTGGCTCCTTTCAAAAAAAGTACTATCTTGCCTGGCCAGTGTGGCTCAGTGGTTGAGCACCGAGAACCAGGAAGTCATGGTTTGATTCCTGGTCAGAGCACATGCCCAGGTTGTGGGCAGTGTGGGGTGTACAGGAGACAGCCAGTGATTCTCTCTCATCATTGATGTTTCTGTCTTTCTCCCTTCTTCTCTGAAATAAATTAAAAATATAAAAAAAGAACTATCTTTTACATTCACCCTATATTCTTTCCATTGAATTTAGTGTCAACTGCAATTTAAGCAAGATGCAGATGGATTGCTCAGCCTCTGCAGTCATCACCACCCGAGTTGTCTTCACAGTACTGAGGCATATGCATTGGAATTAACCTTCATATTTCTGCTTTTATTTTTCTTATAGAAAAGTTAATTATATATTATTTTCATGTCTTTACCAAAAGGAAGACTATGGGATCAAGAAGGAGCGCAAAAGTTATATGTTTACTAAAAAAAGGAGATAAGCTTATTTCTATGTATCTATGAAGTATGCATTTTATCTATATATTAACTATATAAAATTTATATCTTTCAATGCCCACCTAATTAACTCATTCCAATTATCTTCCTTTTTTAATGTCTGACCCTGCTCAACACAGTCACATTTGCATCCTTCTTTAAAACTCAAAGGTAAGAAGGATCATTGAAGCATGTATTAATAAAAAGAAGAGAAATATTACAGAAGATGATATTAATAGCATGTAACTTGAGTAACTCACAGAAGAAGTTAATTATTTTACTGTGGAGCCTCATGACATTTTAAGTCACCGAGCCACGAGCAGATCATGCTCATGAATGCCCATGGACAGTGAAACTTCAGGTAGCTGAGACGGGATCACATTAGGCATAGGCTTGCATTTCTCTTTGGACACTCAAAGCAAACAGATGCCAGGGCAGAAGAATTAGGTATGTCCCCTTAGACACTGATGCAAATGTTATCCTTGCTGCAACACAGTTTTGTATTGTCATTGAGGAATGGACGCAGATAAAACCAGTGAGGAGAGATAGCAATAATTATCCATACTTTGGTCCTAGCCCATTTAGCTCAGTGGTTAGAGTGTTGTCTCACAGACTGAAGCTCATGGGTTTGATTCCCAGTGAAGGGCATGTAACTCGGTTGCAGGCTCAATCCCCGGCCTCCGTCGGGGGCGCGTGTGGGCCGCAACCAATTGATGTGTCTCTCTCACATCAATTTTCTCTTTCTCTGTCTCTCCCTCTCCCTTTCACTCTCTCTAAAAGTCAGGGGCAAAATATCCTTGGGTGAGGATTAACCAAAAAAAAAACACCCCACAAAACACCGATAATTATTCATACTTTCTAACCACAAAACTAATCAGAAAATCCTTGACATTTCCTGAGTAATGCCATAACTCAAATAGATAAAAGTAGGAATTGCTGATTTAGTAAATATGTTGAAAACAAGGCGTCTAGCTACAAAAGCTGCTCCATTATTGACTCTTGAGTAAAGCATTGTGTGGTGCTGCTTCAGTAGCTGACACTGACAGGAATGATCTCTGGTTTCATCATTATGGTGCAATTTTCTGACCCTTCATATACTTTCTGCTACCTGTCTCTTCATTTCGTTCACCCTCTCACTGAATATTTTTGAGGTTGCAGCACTTTTATGTGATTGTAATAGTGTTAACAAAAGTTATGATTTATTGTATAGCATTATTTTACACCATGGACAGTGATGTAATTGATATAATTGATATAATATATAATTGATACTTTTTAGATATTTGCATTATTTCATAATCAACTTTATCTATACTTAAAATTGGATGACTTAATTTTTATTAAATTATGCTGATTAATTTAACAGTATTAAACTCAGGATAAGATAGCCGAGCTAAGTGTTGTGATTTCAATTACAAAAATGCATGCTTATTCTTAATTTTGGGAGCCTGCCAACTAGAGAATATATTAGGCAGGGAGTGCAACTAGACAAGTCATCAATTCAGCAATTTCTAGCTGGTCAGATATATCTTCAGGCAAATTTAACCTTTGTAAGACTTATTCTTGTTCTCTACTTCATAGAGTTCACACTGTTGTTTATTTTAAGTGAAAAATCATGGTGAGAGAAATATAATCCAAATATCATTGAAATTTCTATACCTATCAATTTTAGTTTATGTGCTTCTAAGTGAGGATACTTAATAAAGACGTAGAAAGCATTCATTTTCAAATAAGCTGCTAGTGGAGAATTGCCTTACTTTATAAACCTAGGTTGTTTTTTACTGGCAAATGTCCAGTTCATTGACTTTTGTTATGTTTCAATTAATTGCTTACATTTTTGTGTCAAATAGAATTTAAAAAGATAACCATTTTCTTTCAATAGTGAACTGACCTGCTTTAAAACCATTGGGAAAATAAGCAGCTATTTGTTAATAGCTATGCATAAGCAATAACTGGATACTATATGAGTGATCCCATGACCTCTTTGAACCGTGCTTGGATTTTGATTAGCATTTAGGCTCCTAGGCAATATGGGAGCCACTGGAGGATGACTTCCAGGAAAATTGAAAGCTATGCAACCCAGCTATGCTTGAAAATGCAGAAATGAATACAAAATAAAATAAAAAGCATACAGAGTTACTATTAGTATTCTGACACTTTCTTCTGGTTGCATATAGATATATAGATAGATATAGATATAGATATAGATATAGATATAGATATAGATATAGATATAGATATACTGTACATGCATTCTCTATATTATATGGATACTTTACTGTATCTGTACTTCTTTGTGAATATAAGTCATAGCTAAATAGCATCTCATTACCTGGATGCATGGTGTTCTATAATTCAATTAATCATTTTTATTGGAATTTAGGCGTTTGAAGTACTTTACTATCTATAATAATAAAAGCATAAAATGCTAATTAGACCGGACAGCTGAACAGCCTTCCTGACGTCATTCCAGATGAAGCTGCCATGGCAGGGGCCGAGGTAGAAGCGGTTAGGGGCTATCAGGCAGGTGAGCAGTTAGGGGGATAAGGCAGGCAGGCAAGTGGTTAGGGGTGATCATGCAGGCAGGCAGAGTGGTTAGGGGCAATGAGGCAGGCAGGCGAGCGGTTAGGAGCCAGCAGTGCCAGATTGTGAGAGGGATGTCTGACTGCCATTTTAAGCCCAATCCCACAGGGACCCCTAAACCAGCAGTCAGACATCCCCTGAGGGGTCCCGGATTGCAAGAGGGTGCAGGCTGGGCTGAGGGATCCCCCTCCCCCATGCACAAATTTTGTGCACCAGGCCTCAAGTAATAACGGTCCATAGATATACTTATACATGCATCCAATTGGTCTGAATATGTCCTTAGAACACATTTTTAGAAATAGACTTATTGATTGAAGGTATTTAGTCATTTTTTAATATGTTTGGTACATATACCCAAATTATTTATCAAATTTTAGATCAATTTATATTACCAATTGCAGTGTGTGAGAGTACCTATATCAGTGCCTCTCAACAATTTCGTCATTTAAAAATATAATTACCAATTTTCAAAAGAATAACATGTATTTTGTTATTTTAATTTGTATTCATTAATTATTAGTAATATTATATTTTTATGTATTTACTGACTACTTTATGAGTTACTTAAAGATCCATAATCTAAGTGTCTTTTCTTCTAAAGAGTTAATTTTTTATGATTTATTTTAAAAATATCTTTATATGTAAATTATATTATTACTTTAACATGAACATTTTCTGGGCATTTTTTTCTTTTATTTCATGTTGTCAGTTTAAAAAATATTTACCTAATATTATGCTTAGAAATGGCTTCCATATTTCAAGGTCATATAAATATTTACTTATATTTGCTTTTTAGTTCTTTTCTGATATTTTTTTTTTAAAAAATGGAACTCTAACTCATCTGTAATTAATTTGGGAGTAGGATAAGATGCAGTAGTCTACCTTCTCAAACAGTTAAACCAGTTTTCACAACTTTTATTGAATAATTCATATTGAGACTTCTGGAGTCTTTAGTCATAAAAAATGTGGACTTAGCCTGGCTGGTGTGGCTCAGTGGTTGAGCGTTGATCTATGAACCAGGGGGTCATGGTTCGATTCCCGGTCAGGGCACATGCCAGAGTTGTGGGCTTGATCCCCAGTGTGGGGCATGCAGGGGGCAGCCGATCAATTCATTCTCATAATTGATGTTTCTATCTCTCTCTCCTTCTCTCTTCCTCTCTGAAATCAATAAAAATATATTTTAAAAAAATGTAGACTTACACCTCTAAGGAAGCCAGCAACATGGGATCGCACAAGAGACAAAGACATATGTTAACAATCTACTAAGAGAAGTTGTACACCTACTCTTCATTCCCTATGTTTTTAAGTCAAGCACATTTTTTATGTCTGCTCTATTGGTTAGTGGAACAAGTAAGCAGGTTAGTCTAGAAATACACTCTAAATATATAATGAACTAGAGGATTTCCAACTGATAATTTATTGAGTGTACATTTTATTGTGTTTGTATCCTTTAGCCTACTTTGATATGGGTCAAAGAATGACTCAGTGATAACTTTAGAATGCATTAAAACTACTTTGCTTGATATAATCATATAAGAGTAGAAACTTTAAAGAAAAATTAGGTACTCTAGGTGTATTATATCAAAAAATTCTTAAATGCATGTGGAAACAGAACTTTTCAAGTGTAATTCTTCTCAAGGCAACAAAGGTCACAGTAATTCAAATAAATGTAAAGGTCAAGAAATTGAACAAATACATAAGGAAGGAAGGCAGACTTTCCTGGACTCACTCACATTTTCATATTTAGACTGTGAATATCAGTTAGCTCAATCAAGTCTGGCTGATAATGTCAGCTGCCAGTCATTCCCCGGTAGTGATGCATGAAGTTCATCAGCAGGCAATGGACCACTGGAGCGATGAGTGAAATAATGAGGGCACAGGAGCCGGAACAAAACTTCCTCTATTTCTGGTAATTTCCTCTTCACAAGGGGTTTTAAGACAAGAAGAGAAAAACCACATTAAAATTTGTTTTATGTAGTTATCTAATTCAATGTCTATCTTAAAACATTCATCTTTTAGCCTTATACTTTGAAAAATTAAATGACCAATGATTAATCATTATTTTACAACTGTATAGGCCAGTAAAATCAGTATTAGCTGCTGCAAGAATAAAGCCCCCAAATCCCAAGTGCTTTTGCAGCAAAAGTTCCTTTTTCACTTGGCGGAGGTGTGACTCCTCTGTGCGGCTCTCTTCTATGCAGTGACTGGGGATATGGGCAGCCACTCTGTAGCTGTGCCATCAGGACACAGTTCTTTACAGTCACTGTGGTGGAGGAAGAGCGATGGTGAACAGTGTTGGGATGTTTAAGGTTAGGAAGTGGCTTACATCGTTTCTATTCCGATCCTGCTTTTAGAACCTAATCCCTTTAACTCAATTTAACTGCAAGAATGACTAGGAAATGTAGAAGAGGCCTCAATAGTCTCTGTGACACCTACCAGAGATTATCATTTAAATCTAGGCTTTTACCTGTATCATATCTAGTTAAGCCATGGTTTAAAAACACTATGTGCAAATTGACGGCATTTAATATGTTCAGGGCTAATTTCCTTACATACATTATTTGAAAACTTAGGTAAAATAATACATACATTTGGTAAACTATTAATAGGTAAGGGAAGGTATAATATAAAAAGTAATTAATTAATTCTCTTCCCTTTGGTCAGATAATTTTCTACATCCATTGGTGACCACTCTTGACATTTACCCTCTTTTTCTAAAAATAAATATCAGTGCCTCACCCTCACAAATTATTACGTAATTGGTCAGAGTTACAAAACACTGACCTATCACAGCATATCACTGAGAGCTTAGCTTTGTTCTCCAATTGTACCTTGTCAATACAAAGAAATGGTAATGATTATGTAGTTTGAAAGAAGTGTTTACCATTTATTTTTCTTCCTCTATCCAGTATGCATTCCCTTATTTATTTGTAACATATTGATCTCACTGATCCTGCCTGCCAGCGCTGGCTCCTGGAATGTTTCAGTTTATAGGCTGGGTGATTATATAAGAGGTCTTATGTTTTGCCTCTGTAGTACATCTGTGCTTAGATAGGATTACTGTTGGTAAGCCTTTGCTGATCTTGTAAATCATCTTTTAAATAGTTGTTCAGTTATCATTATATTTTCCTACATTTTTATTTCTGACACTAAATAGATTATAGTTGATTAGGTTTTATTAAACCTTGTTGATTAGACTTTATTAAATGTATTATTGTATAAGTTTTATATAATGATTGGTTTAATAGTGCTTGTAGAAATTGCTGTAGATAATATGTTTATGGTTCTAGATATTTCCATGGAGTCAAAAATTATATAAGACTGGATTCTGATCCTCCTTTCTATATTTTCCAACATAATTATTTAGTCTCCCTCCATTTCCAACCCAAGCTACATTATTAAGTATGATCACAATAATAGAAAAATGGGCAAAAGGCATATATATGCAATTCAGAAAAATGAAGTACAAAAAGAAACAAGAAATACAAAAATAGTTTAACCTAATTAGTTAATTTAAGAAACATAAATGAATACAATTTTATATATGAACTAGCAACAATTTTTCCATAGAATTCTTACCTTAAAGATGTGATTTTAGTTTATTATTTTTATTGTCTACTAGAGGCCCGGTGCACAAAAATTTGTGCACTCGGGGTGGAGGAGGGTCCCTCAGCCCAGCCTGTGCCCTCTCGCAGTCCGGGACCCCTCAGGAGATAACGACCTGCTGGCTTAGGCCTGCTCCCGGGTGGCAGAGGGCAGGCCTAATCCCTAGGTGCATCCCCTGGTCGGGCTCAGAGCAGGGCCGATGGGGGAGTTGGGGCGCAACCCCTGTCATGCACAGAGCAGGACAGATCCGGAGGTTGTGATGCCACCCTCAGTCACGCTCAGAGTAGGGCTGATTGGGGGGTTGGGGCACCGCCCCCTGTCACACTCAAAGCATGGTCGATCAGGGCAGGTTGCGGCGCCACCCCCTGTCACACACAGAGCAGGGCCAATCAGGGGGTTGGGGCGTTGCCCCCTGTCATGTACAGAGCAGAGCCCATCCGG
>NW_006383015.1:3566208-3569598 GCF_000327345.1 Myotis davidii | reverse complement strand
GGTCCCCACTGGGGTGCCTGGCCAGTCTGGGTGAAGGGCTGAGGGCTGTTTTCAGGCTGGCGGTGACTGAAGCTCCCAACTGCTCTTTTTTTCCTTTTTTTTTATTCTGGGCCAGCTTTAGCTTGAGGCTTGGCTCCAGCTCTTAGGCCTCTGCTGCTGAAAGTAGGTTTCTGGCCTTTGCTTACAATGTTGCGATCCTGCTGGCTGAAGTCTGGCGGTATTTGTTACATAAGTTTCTTAAACTGTAGGCTCAGAGGCCTGTAGCCACAGGCAGGGAACGTTGGAGTCCTCCCTCACTGAAGCAAGCAAGCTTCATGGTAGTTTCAGTCTGCCTGGCTGCCGGCTGCCATCTTGGCTGACAGTTAATTTGCATATCTCGCTGATTAGCCAATGGGAAGGGTAGCGGTAGTACGCCAATTACCATGTTTCTCTTTTATTAGATAAGGATACTGTTCTCATGCTAGTATGCAAACAGGTTAATAACGTGAAAATGTTGTGATATGATTCTAAATGAAAACTGGAGGGTGGATCATAGAGCATGATCTCAATTCTGTAAAAATTGACAAAAGAGGCAGATAAATTATTAAACAAAAGTGTTATTAGTAATTACATCTGTATGGAAAGAACAAGGTTGCTTTTAATTTTCTTCTTTGTAGTTATGAAATGCATGAAATTTCTATATGAATATTTATTATATATGTTAATCTGAA
This sequence comes from Myotis davidii, assembly GCF_000327345.1. Lineage (NCBI taxonomy): Eukaryota > Metazoa > Chordata > Mammalia > Chiroptera > Vespertilionidae > Myotis > Myotis davidii. The sequence goes on along the minus strand of NW_006383015.1, from coordinate 3,568,888 downwards.
AAATACTTTACTTATACACTTTTCTAGCTCTGAGCATATATTAAAGGATCTAATGCAATCTCTATGAGGGCAAGTGATTGTATCTGCTTGGTTCATTGGTGGATTCCCAATGCCTAGAGTAATAGTTCGATAAAGTACCACTTTTAAATATTGTTTCAATAAATAAATGAGTGCACAAAGGAATGATATGCCTCTCTCTCTAAAGGCAATTTTAAAGCCTTAAATGTAAGAGGATTGAGTATTTTCTTTTCCTGTAGAGACGAGCAATTAACTTATCCTTCATTAAGTGTTAATGGAGTGCCTATTTATAGTATGCCTTCTTAACACTGAGGAGAGATTATCTTTGATCTCCAGTTAGAGTTTGCTTTATGGAGAGGGAGTTGACCAATACATAGCACACGTGGATTCTAATGAATGTGAGACTTAAAATAATTGTGACAGAAACCTTTTTACCTTCAGTAAGTGGCTTTAAATTGACCCTATGTCCTCAGATTTAAAAGAAGAAAATCATAATTTGTCAATGAGAAAATGGTATTATTTTGTTACTCAATGAAAGTGTTTTTTAGTTTACCACTTATAGAGTACAAATGGAATATAAGAATAATCACAGATTTTTCTAACATTCTATTGGGAATGGAAACTTATTGAAAAAGGATGATTGAATACTATTAAGCCAACACTATATTGTGCTTCTTGGAATTCAATACAGGAATGTTTTAAAACATTTTTTATGATGTAGCATTCAGTTTAGGCTTATGCAAATAGATATGTGTCTTTAAAAATTTATCTGTTTTGCATAGTTTCTCAAAGCTAAAAGAGGAAATGAAGGACTTAAGGTAAATCCTGAGGGAATATATTGGTAATGTTATGTTGTAATTTAATATTAAATAAGACAATATTAATGTGTACAGTGATATGGTTATTTTACACCTAACTCTTGCTTTATTTTTTCTCTAGGACTCAGAATTTCCCACAGATATGCAACCAAATCCAGACCTGTGTTTGCCTACTGGAAATGATTCTCCTGCAAAATTCGACTACCAGCTGAGTACCATATTTAGACTGCATGATCTTCCAGTGAGCTGGTAGGATTCTTGACGTTTTTTTTATTAATGACTTTGAGACTTTATTGTCATGTTTAAATTGTGGTGCTCTTATAGCCATTTTTGGTTAAAGCAATTTGCTCTAAGCCTGTTTCCAGAATGAGTATCATAATAGTGAAAGAATCTGCTTTCAGCTGTTGCAAAAACCTTAAGACTAACTGGGTTAGGCATTTGGTGGTGTACCAACCTAAGTGCTCTACGGTGAGCATTTATTGTAGAGATTGCAGTTCTGGCTTAAATTAAGGCACAAGTTGTTTTTGGAGAGGTTTGTAGAATTTGCTATGAAGGTAGGATCTCAGCAACTAGGTAATTCATTTGTTAATTTTACTTAAAATTTTGTTTTATCATTAACAAATCATTTGTTTTATTTGTTTTAAAGACCATAGTTTTGTGAGCCATAATCACAGTCATTTAAAGACAATACTTGGTATTTATTTAAAATGATGTTATTTTATGCCCTAGCTGGGTTGGCTCAGTGGCTAGAGTGTTGGACTGTGGACTTGAGGGTCCTGGTTTAGATTCAGGTCAAGGGCACATGCCCAGGTTGAGGGATTGATCCCCAGTAGGGGGTGTGCAGGAGACAGCCGATCAATAATTTTCTTTCATCATTGATGTTTCTATCTCTCTCTCCCTCTTCCTTCCTCTCTGAAATCAATAAAAAATCATTTAAAAACATTTTATGAATCTGTATATTTATATTCATACAAAACACTTTAAATTTTGAAAAATATCTTATGATTATTTAGAGATTTGAGAAAAATGTTTCTGTGGCCGAAACTGGTTTGGCTCAGTGGATAGAGCGTCAGCCTGCGGACTGAAAGGTCCCAGGTTCGATTCCGGTCAAGGGCATGTACCTGGGTTGCGGGCATATCCCCAGTAGGGGATGTGCAGGAGGCAGCTGATCGATGTTTCTCTCTCATCGATGTTTCTAACTCTCTATCTTTCTCCCTTCCTCTCTGTAAAAAATCAATCAAATATATTTAAAAAAAAAAGAAAAAAAAAAGAAAAATGTTTCTGTGGAGAATCTATTAATACACATTCTATCATATAGTTCTGTGGCACATTAAAATATCAGTGGTCAGCGTTTGTAGATTATCTTGGATATATGATTTTGATTATGGTTTAGGTAAGTAATCTTACTTTCTTGAATTTGTTCACATAATCCCAAATTTATGTCATCAATCTTCAAGAAATGTAAGATTTGTATTTGTACAAAAATGTATGGCAAACATTATTAATTGCTTCTGTTATGCTTAATTGAGGACAAGTGTCTCAGAATAGGATGTAAACCTACTGTAATACCTTACATACATTTACCTGTGGTATTTTCTTTTTCATTTACAAAGCTTCCTCTGCTCTTGATGGCTGTGTGTAATCTACGCTCTAAACAGTTTGACTTTTCCATATAGCAAGAATATTGTCTATGGTACCTTACTTCAAATCATGGCAGATATGACCTTATCTGCCACAGTCAACACCAGTAAGTTAGTGAATTGAAAAGTTCTGTTAGTAAAGAGAACCTTAAAGATGGATGCATTCACACCTTTGTATTCTATTTCGACTTATCAGTATATTTG
>NW_006383015.1:3558348-3566039 GCF_000327345.1 Myotis davidii | reverse complement strand
CCATGGCCTTTTCTTTAAGTAAATATTGGTGGGAATTCCACATCATATTTCTTGCACAAACTATACCAGTAATGCATGACCTAAAATTTCAATTTTGTGGGTTCTTTAATTTGAAGCAGGAACTTTAGTCACTCAGCAGATGATCTTCCTACCTTTCCATGGCATTACTTTAATTTTTACTAACAGCAATTTTCCTTGTTGCAATCATATTTCATCACCTTGGCTAGTCTTAAATTACAATGCGATATCAAGCACATCTGGCTTATAGGAGATTTAGGAAGAAGCTCCTTTGACTCCTTGTAGTCCTGGACCTTGGCTGGAGGGAGGAGCCTGTGTGGTCTAGTTGGCTGTCCTCTGGGAGCTCTGAGCAGTTGTGGTGCAGTGAGCTCCACAGCTAGTGTATTTTACTGACAGAATGGAAAAGTTTGGCCAATCCAACAATTTAAGTGAAGGAAAAAGCTTGAATTAAATGACAATGCGGAGAAGAGAAAGAAGGAAACATGTAACTCTTGGTCAGCGACAAAATCTGGATTTTAGATTCATTCATTTTTAGCCTTTGGAAATACAGTTGCTCTGATAACTACTACTGCAACCCATGCAATAATTTATCTGCCACATCTTCACTAGTTAGCCCATTTGGAGAGAAGGCTCTGGTATTATGAGTTAGGCAGTAACAAAACCCTTTTACTCTGCTCTGAAACTAGTCTTGTCAGTCATTTGCCACTTTTGTGCCTGCCACCATGGTCACTTACCTGTCAGATCTCATTTTCTTCACCTTTCAGCTGCAGTCAGCACAAAAGCTGCAGCCAGCCACCCCTGTTTTCCTAACTGACCCAGTATTTGTAAGGTCCTGGCTTCCTGCCGACTCCCAGACTGTCCTGCCGGGGCTTCAGAGGGATGCTCCTCTTCTGCCATGCTTCTGGTTCATACATTGCCCCGGGCTCAGCTCACAGCTTTATCTCACACTCTACAGTTTCTCAAATAGCCTCTTCCATTCTCAGGCTTCAAGTAGGTTCCATACGATGCTCATTCCCGTGGTGGTAGCACTACCATTGACATTTCTCTGAGCTTGGACATCCACTAGGCTTCTCTAAATTGTTATGTCAGAAATAACACCTCTTTTCTTCTCCCCAAACCAGCTCTTCTAATCTTCCTCATTTTGGCAAAAAGAAAATGTGAACTTACATGCCTTTATTAGAATTAAAAGCCTAGGTGTCATGATGATTTCTTATTCTTTCACTCCACAATTCCCTTTAAATCTACCACTAGGTCTGACAGGCTCTTGCTCTAGAATATATTCACTTTTTTTTCCCCACTTATCTTTGTATTACTATGGTCATCTCTCATACAATTACAAAAGTCTACTAATTCCCCCTCCCATACCCCACAGTAATTCACTAACCTCACAATAACTAAATGGATGCTTTGAAAATGTAAATCAGATTGTAAGATTTCCTGCTTTAAATACAATAATGTCTTTCCCTTGTTTAAAATAGAATTCAATTTTTTGCTGCTGCCTACCTCTCTTTGTGTTGGCCACATGCTCTTCTGTCCTCCCTTGCCCAATATCTGTATTTGCTGCCCAGAAAGTAGTTAGGTTTGTGCTAGTATTATTCCATGTACTTCCACAGAAACATACCAGGATTTTAAAAAAAGTGGCTAAGTAGCTTTTAATGCCAAAATAATAGACATTATTGAAATGTAATTTTTTCCATAGGTGAATGTAAAAACTTACTGTTTGGGTTGTAAATTCTGTGTTTTCAAGAAACCAATAGTTATATTTTAAAATGTGAGTTTTAAAATTAGATATTTAATTCTTTCTATATAATTTATAAAATTTAATTTGTATTTATTAATACATATTTATTTACTTATTTATAATATATTTTTATTGATTTCAGCGAGGAAGGGAGAGGGCAAGAGAGATAGAAACATTAATGATGAGAGAGAATCATCATTGGCTGCCTCCTGCATACCTCCCACTGGGGATCAAGCCAGCAACCCTGCATGTGACCTTGACCGGAATCAAACCCAGGACCCTTCAGTCCACAGGCCAACACTCTATCCACTGAGCCAAACCGACTAGGGCTACACTGCATATTTATAATAAGCTTAATTATATTGTAATTTTTATGGTGCTTATGTCCCCCAAACAAATCAGCAGCTATGAGCAAAGTGTATGTGTAAGTTTTGAATTATTGAACGTAAAGAACTTAGTTTCTTGAAGTTTTGAGAAAATTATCTTTAGGAGGAAAATTGTTGGTAAATGTTTCCCTCCACGTCCCGCGTGGTTCAGGGTTCAGGATCTGGAAGAGGAGCTGCACACAAACGAAAGAGAAAAGACACGAGGTAATTTGGGAATATTGGGGGACCAGGTGAGAAAGTCCAACTCAGGAACAGACAGACTAGCCCATCAGCAAGGATTTACATAATAATAGATGGGGAAGTTGCTTCAGCTACCACTGTCTGGACAAACAGAGGTGGCACCTAGCTCTGACCTTTTCTAGGGCTTCAAAGGCACCCAGCCTTAAGTGGGGTTCTCTGTCTATGCTTATCAGCTAGTGAAGACAATAGGTGGCCTTCCGCAGATAATAATAACATGCAGATAAAAATATTAATAATCATTACTTATCAGTAGTGGACAGAATAATTTAAAACCTTTTCTATAATATAAAGATATTACTTTTATTTTGTAATTTACTATCTGCTGGTTTGGTAGTTTTCTATCAAAGTACTAACATATTCAGTTAGCTTTCATTAATTATTGATAATATTTATGTCATTAACTTTTAAAAAGGAAGAGGTACATGAATTTACAGTAAGCATAAACATACAGTGTTTTAATGACCTATTTATCTTTTTTTGTATTCCATGACTAAGTAGATCATTTACTTAGGAGAGTAAATCTTTATTTATTTCACATTGTCTTTAGTGCCCTTGCATGTATCTGTCTTCAGCTTTGAATTAAGTTTGTTTAGACTTTTTGGGTTTTTAAACAGCTGTCATCTTCTAGATGTTCTGATTTGTTTTTTGTTTTGTTTTTGGTCAACTTACAACGAAAATTATGGAAAGGTCTTTTCATTGGTCACAGATGATGCACAAAACATTTTCAATTCCCGTATTTCATAGACTCAGAGAGAGACCTATAGTTGCCCTTCTGGGTTATAATGTTTTTTCATTCTATTTTAATTATCTAGATCCATAGTAATAACCACAATGACCTACAAGAAGGCATCATTGGACATATTAAAATTATATATAGCAGTTACTTGTAGTGCCAACAATGCATAATAATCCCACCTATTAAGTAAGGCTGGTAAAAATGAAACAGTATTTCTAAGGACATAGTTTCAATTTTTGAAAACACACACACACAAGTCATTCTGTTTTTGCATAAAACTTTTTCTGGAGTATATTATTATGATAAGGCAAGTCAAATTTCCCTGGAATGACAATGCAGTAATAATATTCCAGTAAGCATAGAAGCCATCTCTCACTCTACCTTGTTGTTTAGCTACTTACTGGTTTGTCCTGTTACCTGCTGTGTAATAAAAGGAGAGATGAAAGTTAAAGGCACAGGATCATCTTTATAATACAGAATGTTAGTGAGGATGGTTTAAGACAGGTACCAATATACCTGTTTACGCTTTAACAATTTGTTTAGTATTTCAGACAACAGTATACTCACACATGTACTTGTAATTCACTTTCCATACTTAGAGGTAGAAAGACTTGTGAAGTACTAGTAATCAGTGGTTCTAGCAATTTCTGCCATTACTTGGTGGGGTGCCTCACCTAAACTTGCCAAGACCTTATCTTTAATAATGGTAAAGTTAATCACATGGAATGGTATCACATAATTTATGTTTTTTTCCTGCTGTTCACAATTATCTGGTGAATGGGTTGTGAACATCAGTGGTTGTACTGATAGGTTTAGATCTTAAACCAATTTTGGTATTTTTTATATGGCCATGACTAAGATGACATTGTTATGTTAATTTTATATTATTACATTTTTATATTAATACTGTTTTTAATCTAAGAGTAAGTAATAAAAAATTTTATTAGACTTATGAACCTGACATACATAACAATATTTATGCTCTGAACTTTAATTTAAAACTACTGACATTATCACAAAGCGATAATCATTAACTCTGAGTATCTCATAAAATAGGGCATTTTAACCTGCATGTCTTGTGAGCATCTCAAACTTAACACATCTCAAAACCAATTAATTACCTCTTTCCATCATCCCTTCCACATTCCACCCTCCCCTTCTTCTTTTTCCCATTCTATTAGTGTAATTATCATGCATATAGTGACTTAAGATGATCTGTGGATCCCAAATCCTTCTCATCACTTACTATCGCATTTAGCCAACCACTTAACTCTGTATTCTACATTAAATTTGATTTGTATAGCCATTCATTTCTGTCAAAGTCCATCATCTGTCATTTAGGCTTCCCCAACAACTCCCTACTGGTCTCTCTCTGCCTCCAGTTTCTCCAAATCAAATTTATCCGCTTGACTATCATTATAGTAATCTTTCTAGAATGATTGATCTTATTTTTGCTTTAAAATCTTTAATTATATGTTAAGCCTTCAAGATACACCAAACCTCCTTTCTGTTCTCTTGGTACTAGATATAATAAATACCACAATATACATAAGATAGGGACACATAAAACATTTATTTACGTGTCAGTGTCTCTCAACCCTTCAGTGCATATATCATGTTTTATTATGAATAACCCCTGACATATAGGAGGTGCCTAGTATATGCTGAAGGAATGAGTGCATGAATTGAGTGAAAATATTGTGTGCAGTTATAGTTCTATTGCCATCTTTTAACCCCTTCCCCAACAATTTTTTTGTTAAAAACGTTTCTTTTTCAGACTAATTTTTTTATTTTGGTTCTATATAGTATTTTTGATGCTGGTTATGAAAACAGTTTGTAACTCGTCTTCCTATAAACCATATTTTTTTACCATATTTTCTTAGTATACTCGTCGACGACTGAAAAAGAACATTTTGTGAAAACGAGTATACACGTTTCTGCCGGGGAAGGGGTTAAAAATATATTGTCCACTTGTATCACCTGAAGCCACCTGTTCTTTAATTTGTCCATTGATTTCTTTGAGTATAGTCTGTTATTTAATTTTCCTGCTCACAGTTATAACCATAAGTAGCATAGTCTGTGAAAATAGGGTAGCTATAAACCCAACTTTCAGAATAGCTAGAGTTACATCTGGCGTGCACCGAAGACCCAGTTCTCTCTTGGCATCAAATATTGACCTTGACTTTCAAGGTCTCTGGCTCTCACTTGTCTGTATGCTTAACAGTCAGTTGCCCATTCCAAGGTACTTTTTCTTTTCAGTTCCTACATATATTATTTTTTAAAAGCGTTCCTTAGACTGTCACTGGATTCCTGACTTCTGCTTTCTCTCATGCATTTGGCTTCCTTGATTTGTTTTTTAATTCTTACAGCTGAGTAACTTTTAACTCTGACTTTTGTTACTGGGAACTTGGGCTTTTGCATAGTATCTCCTAGATCTACTTATGTCTTACTTGCCCAGTCCAATTTTCTTAGCAACTATATTTCAGATTATTGTCTATTTGAGGAGTGAAGATATACCTGACAAATCTAAAGAATGCTTTTATGGAGACAACAAATTTCAACCACAAATTTAAATTTCTAATATATTGCCTATTCTGGAATGAATCCGTGAACTTAGGACTATTCAATTGGTAAAGAAAATATGAGAAAGAAAATTAGGCATTCAGGAACTCTGATAGATGAATGTCATGGATATGGGTCAGGGGTTGGTAAAATACAGTAAACATCTTCATTTTTCCTATTAGATGACCACTGAGGAGCAAGTGCATTGATTTGATCAAGGTCAAGAACATGATTAGACCACTTTGCTAAAACGTATTCCAGTTTATTGAGGGAAATGATAAAGGAAAAAGATGAACATCTCGATGACGAGATGGGCCAAGGTCTGGGAGGGTCCCTAATGCAGGGGCATCTGTCCTTGTGCGTATTGTGCATCTTGAGAACGCATGAGTTAGGCAATGGGTGAAGTCATTTCAGTGTTGATTCCTTCAAAAAGGAGAGGGTTTGGGTTTTGTTTTTTGGCTTCCTTCTCCCTGTGCATCACCATTTAATTGTTATAATCCTTCCTTTTAGTGTTTTTTTTTCATTTGACATATAAAAAATGTCATGTTGACATTACCTTAAAATGTTCTGAAAGGCGCCATTTTGGAAGAATGTTTGACAATGAAGCAACCATTGCTCCTTGTCCTTCCTCTCCTTCAGATCTAATTCAGCCATAATGACACATAAACATTGTGAGATGAGATTAGTTTTCTCTTTTTGTAGGAGCCTCATGAAAAGGCTGAGAACCCATATATGGAAGCCATAGGAATGGTGCAGGGGCAGCTCAGAGGCAAGGGCTTCCACTTCCCTTGTTTGGAGGAGATTTTCTAGTAGCTTGGTGCTACTCTTAAAATAAATCATAAAATAAGAATACTTTTGTGACAAGGAATAAAGGGACATTATAAAGTACAGGTGAATTAGTAAAAACTAAAAGTTTAAGAGTTTAAAAAAATAAACTGGTAATAGAAACATAAAACATCTTTAAATTCTAATCAAGGAAAATTTTTAACAAAAAAAGTTGAAACACATTTAAGAAATTAGAATATTAAACACTTAAAAGAAGAATCCAGAGAATAGAAAATTTAAACAAGAAGGTTAAAAATAAGAATGGTACCTTATAAACAAAAATATTTGCTAGAAAAGAAAAAGAAGACCAGGTGGAAATAGGAAGGTTAAAAAGAAAAGATGAAGTGGACCAGTTGAAATTGGGAAAAAAGAAATAATTTAAAACAATCAGCCCAAATTAATGCAATTGGAAATGCAAAAAAAATATGGTAAGTTGCTGTTGGGTGATAAAGTTGTATATTCTGTAAAAATGTAAGACAATGAGGTAGAAAACAGGGAGTATATAAAAACTCCAAATATTAGGTGAATATTGGATTCTGGCTAAATGCCCCTATGGAGATGTTCAAGATATACATCTATATAAGAGCCTTTAAGCAAACTGCATTTTCCTTTCACCCTCACCTGTGTCCACCTATCATTGAGATATAGACTTGCCCTTGTTGGGCCTCTGGACATAATATTAAAGTGACAATACATTACTTCTTATCTAACTTCCTCTTTTGCCCTTTTCACTCATAACTGGGAATATCTTCAGATCCAGCTTGATTCACTGTTTAATAATATTACCAAGCACTTGATTTCACTGTTTTTATGTTATGTCATTTGTATAAGCATTGTCCTAAGGCTCCAATCTCTCCTTTCCTGGTAGCAAAGTGATTGAGACAATTCTAGACTTCATATTCTTTCACAGAGCCATCCAGGGATGTAAAGGGGTTCTCCTTTCATAGCCCTCAAAAGAAGAGAAAAGTTCTCTTTCCTGCTAGTTTAGGCAAATGCCTCCCAGTGTTTCATTGACTGACTGTCTTGTGTCTTCTCAGAGTTGTAAACTGTGACCTTGGACAGTGACTGTTGTCTTGACATAAAATCATGAGACTTATCCTGGAGGTGGGATGGTATCACTTGACATGGCTGGTAGTAGAGAGGGGTAGCTCCTTAAAAAACAAATACAAAAATGAACAACAAC
>NW_006383015.1:3556747-3557678 GCF_000327345.1 Myotis davidii | reverse complement strand
ATTAAAATAATATTTAATAGAGCTAGTGATAAATGAAAAAAGATAAAATAATGTTAGGCTTTCATTGGCTCCCTAAGATGAGGACTGGTTATGAAAAAATATTGCTTTCAAGCTATATATAAGAAAGAAAAAATTCATTTTCAATAAATATTTTTATTAGTTATTTTAAATTTATTGATGTACTATTTGTGTTATTAAAATTATGGCATTTTCCTCATAAGAAATGTGTACACTTGCTTTACCAGTAAAACTGGTAAAACATATTCGTGTATAATTTGTGACAACTTATCTTTCCATCTAGTTATAGAAAGCTGTGTGTTATTATTGCTTTATCGTTTAGTGATGTTAAATTGCTATTCAAACAATTCTGGTTTAACCAGTTAACTGCCATGGTATTTTGAATTTAATTAAAAAAGGTCCGCTGCTTGCGTCTATAGACGTGTATGGTGTACAAATGATTAAAATAATTACTCAGTGATGATAATAGAATTTTAATTTTAATTATGAAAGTCTTGAAAAATTACTTTTGATTATTAAAATATAAAATATGTTAAATGCTGTATTAGGAATAGGTATGTGTGAGTATAAAGACTAATATAAAGACTCCATTTTTTTTCCAATTCCTACCCATCGCTCAAGGTTAATACTAAGTGTCATGATCTCAGAGAGAGCTTCCCAAATCCAGAAGGAAATAATCCACATTATTCCCTTTATAGCACTGTTTCTTTTATTCATAGCTTAAACTTGGAAGCTCAAGTTATTTTTAACAATTTGTCTCTTTCACACAAAGCAGTCCTGTTAGGTATTCCGATGTTTACACATTCAGATGTTGACTTACATTCAGAATGACTGAATAGAACATTTTTAGATGATGTTATTAACTTTTTATATCAACTAAACAAAGGAAGACAGCTCAGCTAGGTCTGGATTT
>NW_006383015.1:3555752-3556719 GCF_000327345.1 Myotis davidii | reverse complement strand
TAATTTCAAATGCCACCAGTTTTGAAATATCAATGAAAAAGATAACACGGTTTGAAGGCCAGTTTGGGAGAAAATACCATTGTTTCCAGATTTGGAAAATATATATAGTTAATTAAATCACACAGTATCTTCTTGAACTGTAATTCTGCATTTTTGGCAATAGTGTTTTGAAGTAAATTGGTTATAAAAGCAAAATTTGATTTAAGAAAATAAATGTTAGAGTTTCCTACTGCATAATTATTATTTATTTTATGTTTCTTTCTTTAACCCTAAAGCACATTGGAAAGGATTGTTGCTGCTTAGAAAGGGCCTTTGTATCCTCATTAGTTTTCTGTTCTATAAATGTTATCCTTGATATAACAAAGCCTTTCTAAGATTATGTTTAAAATTTCCTACCAAGATTATTCTGGTGGTATTTCTTACCTTTCAAAACTACAGTATTGTATTTTTTTAGAGTCTCATGTTCACTCTACTCTTATCTTTAACAGATATAAAGTAGTAATTAGGGTTATGTAAAACAAAGGAACTAATCTATAAATAATGAAATATAAATTTACATTTTCCTAAACTCTTAATTTTTATTAAAGTACTAGAGGCCCGTTGCAGGAAGATTCCTGCAAGAATAGGGCTTCCAGTGGCTGGAGCCAAGCAGAGAGGGGAGCGAAACCAGCTGAGGCAGGCTTCGCTCCCACTCTGAGCTGCTCCTGCTGGATTTCCCCTCCCACTCCCAGGCGCTGTGGCGGGTTTCCCCTCCCGCTCCCAGGAGCTGTGGCGGGTTTCCCCTCCCTCTCCCAGGCGCTGTGGCGGGTTTCCCCTCCCGCTCCCAGGCGCTGTGTCGGGTTTCCCCTCCAGCTCCCAGGCGGTTTGGCGGATTTCCTCTCCCGCTCCCAGGAGCTGCCCCTCCAGCTCGCAGCCACTGTGACTGGGCTTTCCCTCCCACCTCCCGCCTCCCACCTCCGCAGCCCTG
>NW_006383015.1:3551241-3555227 GCF_000327345.1 Myotis davidii | reverse complement strand
CCCCTCCCGCCCCCAGGCCCTGTGGCAGGTTTCCCCTCCCGCTCCCAGGAGCTGTGGTGGGTTTCCCCTCCCGCTCCCAGGAGCTGCCCCTTCCCCTCCCAGCCGCTGCCCCTCCAGCTCAGAGCCACTGTGACTGGGCTTTCCCTCCCACCTCCCGCCTCCCACCTCCGCAGCCTTGGCTCCGTCTGTACCGCTCGGCCTCCATTTTGTCCTCAGTCTTCCCTCGCAACTGGTGTATGCAAATTAACCACCATCTTTTAGCTCTATAATTGAAACATTGTATCTTTTGGAGCTGTTGCTTCAGGAGCTCAGAGGCTGGAGCGGTAGGCGGGGAACGTTGTAGTCCTTCGTCACTGAAGCAAGCAAGCCTCCCTATTCGCATCAGCTGCCTGGCTGCCTGCCGCCATCTTGGCTGCCAGTTAATTTGCATATCTCGCTGATTAGCCAATGAAAAGGGTATCGGTCGTACGCCAATTACCATTTTTGTCTTTTATTAGATAGGATTTTTAGTCATAATACTTTGATTCTAAGCTGTGTTTTGTTTATGAAGCCAGCAAGACAGTATAGATGCATAATATTTCCCATTTGGAAGAAAAATGAAATACAATATCACATTCTTGTTAAAGACAAGTGCAGAGTATATTAGCTTGATAAGGTAAAGCAGCAAAAATCATGGTTATTAATATATAAACATCATACTTAGAGTCTGTTATTGCAGTGATGAAGCAATTTTCACTGGCATTGGAAAGTCAATGGGGTATAGAAATGTAAATAAAGAAGAAGATAAATAATGCAAACTAGACTTTTAGACAATGTGGTATATACATTTCTGGGTTCTACTCAAAATATGTAGCATGTGGTACAACATGAAATTAGAAAGAGGGAGAGAGAAAGAAAAGGAGGAGAGACTTAAAACAAGGTAGGTTGTCAAATCATATTGAAGTACAAGTTGTTCTCTGCACTCAGGCTTCTGAGCTCTAAACCTGTCAGGTCCCATGAGAGAATTGCTTCATGTTTAATTACTGAAGAAAAGAAAGCATAGAGGATTGGGAGCTGTTGATTAGTGTCACCTGGCATACAATTTATCGGTACAAATGGGCATTTTAATCTTTAGTACCAGCAATTCTGGTGAAAGGAGGAGGGTCCCTAGGACATGAGCACAGGAAGGGTGGCGCTTGGTGCATATGCCAAGGGAACCAGCCCAGTGTTGTGCAGGCTGGTTGACTCTAGCCTGTTATCTCCAGCTGTTTTCAGTACAAGGATTTTCCAAAGAACAAAAGCACAAGACATATTCTGGGAGTTCCTGTGTTTGGTGGGACGTGTAAGCTTTTACTCTCCATTGCCTGTCAAGGGACTGCCAGCACACATACCTCGTCTTTGTGACTACCTCTGCATTGCCCACCAAGACTTGAAGTAGCCCCATCCCGCCACTGATAATTCCCACTGTACTCTGCTTTCTTCCCTTCCATCTGTATTGCTTGCATCAGCATGAGTCGTTCTCTGAGGCCCTCAGATTCTTCTGGACCTGCTGAGGTGGGTTAATGATGCAGCCGGTTATGATGCCTTCAGTTATTATTTTTAAAGCTATGCCAGGTGTAATGGCATCTATTTCTCGATTCTCTTGTGTACTCATTTCTTTGTGTGTGTGTGTATATGTGGAGGGGTTAGTTTTATTATCTAACTTCTGACCTTTTGTTCTTGCTGTTTTGTACATTCTCTATGCTTCTCTATGCTCTATACTTGCAAAGATTCACTACAAAGCTAACAAGGTCATGCATTAAGCCTAACTCATTCTCTACTTTCTGTGGATGCCTCGCCTTGAGGATAGGGAGCAATGAGCTCTCCAGAAGTTTCTTTTATATCTCTGCTTCCAATACTCTATTCTTCTACATGTCCTTAGGCATTTGAGCTTTAGGGACGTATACAATAAAAGTTTATCTATCACTCAAACCTGCTCAATGGAGATTTTCCTATTTGGATAGTTTGCCTGAGCATCTGTTCCCATGTGGTGACTCAGGGAACCTCAGGAATTTAGGATCTTTCTATTTTTGTAACACTGGCCTCTTCCACGCATGCCCTTTAAGGTTCTGAGGAGGGCAAAAAGAGAATGGATTATCCCTTTTGGGTTTTACGGTCAGTCCTGGGAGTGTTACACACCACCAGAATGTGTGCTAAGGTTAGTAAGCACATAGCTGGATCTCTGTCATACCATCTTTCCGTTTTATACTTTGCCTGGTTCTCTTCATGTTTGTGACCACAGCAGCAAATGTATGTCCAGCAGAAAAGAGAAAGAAAGCCTTTCTTCTAACCATCGGCCGTAAGTTGCTCTTACAGCTTTGTTCACAACACAAAGCCAATTGCTATATGGAGAGTTGGATGCCTGCACAAATCAGGATTTCATAAGGGAAGGAAGAGGCCGTGAATAGGTGATAGGCAGGCCACTGGGAGTATCATAGACAGCCAGGACAGAATGGTATCACAAAATCCGAGAGAAAAGAGAGTTTGGAATAGATGGAATGGCCAATATTTTGCAGTTCAATAAGTAGGATTTTAAAGAGGCTGATTTCGGAAATTAGATAGGCCTTAGTAAATTCACTATAAGTAGTCCCCCCAAATTTATGGGTTTATTTCTTACATCACAGTTTACTGAGGAGTTTATGGTTGCTGAAGAAATGTGCTCACAGTATTCATTCATGATGCTGCCTTCCATGATTTGACTTTCTTTCCTAAATGAATATTTTAGTGAAAGTTTAGGCGCAATACAATGAACAGTGAACTGTAAAGATAATATAAAAATATTATGATACTTACAGTTCACTTCATTAAAAAGTCAGTTCTGTTCATATTTAACATAATGTCAATATATTATTTGTAATTTTTAACTTTAAAAAATTTTATAGGTCTAAAATAAAATATAATTTATAAAATTGAAGTTACTTATGATACTGCAGATACAAGCTATGCTAATTACTCTAATAACCTAGATAATTAATTACTATGCATTCCTAAAATGGAATGCTATTAAGTTATTTTACTATGATGAATGTAATCATTTTGATAACATAAGTAATCTACACATTTTTCTAGACTAATCACAGATGCTGACCTAAAACTGTTTTAATGTGATGAATTAGATTAGTTCACTTATTATAAGCATCAAAGGTCTTAAAGGCTCTTAATAATCATATTCAAATTTCATCACTTAGAAGTAAGTTTATTTTTTATTTAAAATTACATATCTAAGATTATTTATTTTCTAAAAGACAGATAACTTGTATATAATCATGAAATGAACTAAGTAAATATTCAAACTATTAAATAAACAGTTTATATTTGTAAAAAATCATGCTATCTTTTTTTTTTAACCCTCACCTGAGGATATTTTTCCATAACATTTTTAGAGAGAGTGGAAAAGACAGAGAGAAATATCAATGTGAGAGAAACACATTAATTGGTTGCCTCTTGCATGAGCCATGTCTGGGAGGAGCCTGCAACTGAAATACATGCCCTTGACCGGAATCAAACCCAGGACCCTTTGGTTCACAGGCCAACACTTTATCCACTGAGCCAAACCAGCTAGGGCTCATGGTAGCTATATAAAAGTTAAATGTTCCTGATTTCTTACTTGGACTCAATAGCCTCCTACTAATTTCTCCTAACTGCAGTTTATCTTCCAAAGTCACTTGATTCTTCTTTTTTTGTTGTTTCATTTATTTATTTTTGCCTTTTTTTCTTTATTGATAAAGATATTACATATGTGTCCTTATCTCCTCATTGCCCCCCCTCACCCTCCCACTCATGCCCTCACCCCCCCTGGTGTCTGTGTTCATTGGTTAGGCTTATATGCCTGCATATAAGTCCTTTGGTTGATCTCTCCCCCTTACCCCCACCCTCCCTTACATTCCCTCTGAGGTTTGACGATCTGATAGATGCTTCTCTGTCTCTGGATCTGTTTTTGTTCATCAGATTATGTTGTTCATCATATT
>NW_006383015.1:3545515-3550826 GCF_000327345.1 Myotis davidii | reverse complement strand
AAGGATGAAAATTAAATTCATCTATACTTTAAACCCTAGTTTCATGTTCCATTGCTCTCAAATGCAGAGATTCCTGAACTTGCTTGTACAACTGCTATGCCCCTTACAAAACCACCATGTGAGCAAAAAATATTCCTGAAATATTAACTGAATGTTTTTTTTATCATAGAAATTCCTTTCTCCTGTTGCCTTTATCCCAGTTGAAGTAGTTTGATTTTGTGCTTCTGTCTAGGGAGGAAATATAACAGAAAAAGTAGAGCGAAAGAAAAAAAAATATAGAATCTTTCTTGCTTAGGAGAGCTTGGGCTCTTAGGGGAACAGAAAGCATATTAGAAACAGAATGAGTTAAGAGTAGGACCACCCTTTCCCTTTACATCCAGGTCAGTATGTGGGGTCCAAGAATATAAAGATATCTGGCCCCTGTTTCCTAAGTACAGCCCCAGGGATATGACAAGACCCCAGAAAAGAAATTGCTGCATGATGTGTCTAGACAGATAGCAGAGTTTTAGCTCTCCTCCATGGAGTAGGATTTGCCAAATGATTCCTGTGTTACCAGGAATGGAACAGATGTAGCAGAAAGAGAGCTACTGAACCAAAACAGGCCCCAGGACACAATCAAGTTTTCCTTGAGACTTTCTGTGAACTATTAATGAATTGTTTTAGTGATGCCAATAAAGCCAGAGATATTTAGGTTCTTATAGTCTCTTCACCAGTATTAATATAAAATGGGAAGCCCTAAGAAATTAGGCTCAAAGGAGAAATTCAGTGAGGACAGAAAAAGATAAAGTAGCTACATTTCTTGTGCACATGAAATTATACTCTGAAACTCACATCAGCTGTGAAAATTTATGCCTAGTTCTTTGTGTGTATTTAAGTAATGGTATAATAAAAATAATAAATTCACCTCTAAGGCCCTATCATTTTTTTCCTTTATTAGGTGCCCATACATTTTACTAATGTTTGATAACAAAATGAAACCTAAGATCTTTTCTAACATTTCCTTTTTTTCTTCTTGGCAAATGAACTGATGTTAATGCTTTTATTTTTTTTACTTTTAAAGGAAATGATCTACATTTCTTACTTTTTCTGTAAGGAATGGCTCTAGGTGAAAGATTGCTTTATAATTATTCATATGTCTTTAAATCATGGATTTATACACTCATTTACACATTGATTTTAGAATATCTATTTAGCTATTAGTATGTGCAAGGTATTATTACAGATGATGGGATTACAGAAATAAAGATAGTCCCTGTTCTCAAAATGGAGTGACATAGTCATAAAAACAATAAAACAATCCTAGTCAGGGACCATCTACAGCAAACTGTGGGATAGTATGGAATGTCAGAAAAGCTCAATTTTGAGTTGACCTTTGAGCATATCTGTTTGAAAAAAACATATATATTAGGTGGGAAAATTTTCTCAAGAACATAATTTGGTAGCTTTTTCATTAAATGCAAAAGTTTCAATGCAATGGCTATTCATATTAATGAATTTATTTAAAGTATTGTGATATACTATCACTTTTTATATTAAAAACATTTCTGAAATGTTCACTATAAGGCTTGTAACTTTATGCCAACTCATCATCCCCTTACATTTTCTTATTGATTTAACATTTTGTCCTTCAGCTATGTTTAAGAATTTTGTCATTTACTCCTAGGAACAATATCTCTCCACCACCACAGGATGTCTTTGTATTTAATTCTCCTGTAGAATCCATGCAAGAAAAGAGAATGAAAACAAACATTTTTGTAGTATGGTATTTGTTTTGGATTGAATTGTGTCCCCAAAAAGCTATGTTGAAGTGCTAATTTCTGGTACCTGTGAATGTGATCATATTTGGAAATAAGGTCTTTATAGATTTAATTAAATTAAAGTCATTCTAGATTAGGATGGGCCTAATCCAATATGACTGGTGTCCTTATAATAAGAGAAGACACACACACACACACACACACACACACACACACACACACGGACACACGCAACACCACATGAAAATGGAGGCAGAAATTGGCGTTATGTTGCCACAAGCCAGGGGATGACAAGGATTGAGGGCCGCCACCAGAAGTTAGCAAGGAGCCATGTGGCAGTTTCTTCTCTTTCACAGCCTCCAAAAGGCTGTTTGTCCTTGTGCAGCTTGATTTCAGACTTCCAGCCTCCAGAACTGAGAGAGAATAAATCTCTGTTCTAAGTCACCCACTTTGTGCTACTTTATTATAACAGCCCTATAAGACTAATACTGTGTTAATTCCCATTGACTTTCTCATAGACTTCTTGGAAACAAAATTACCCAGCCCCCCAAGAAAAAAAGGAAAAAGAAAAAAAGGCAATCCACAAGTTTTGTTTTTCTTACTCATTGTAGTGACTTGTGGTTATTCTGTATTACTTCTCAAGTCAATGACTGTCATAGCACAGTTGTCTGGAAGCAGTCACTCAGAGTTTTGGTCATGCTTATTAAGGATCAGCATCCAGGGGCGGGCAGTGCCATCTGCTGGACAGCATGTGTGGCCAGGTGCTCCACCCTCATTTCTCCTTTTTGGGTCTTCTCTGATCCTCTGTCCTGTATGTGGATTTAACCAGACGCGTTGAGGGAACCCTGAACTTGTGCCTATGGATTCTTTGGACCCCAATGTCAGGATCCATGTTCCAGGAAGGTGGGCTGGTCAGTGAATTGCTCCTATTTACTGGTGTGGCAGTTTTTCCACAGAATCACACAGAATTGGGCAGCCAGAATGGCTCTGGCATGCTAACTTGGGGTGATTTCCCACTCATATTGGATATAGAATAATTCAGGGATCTGGGTGTAGGCTCTTGTCCATCTATATGTCTAATTTCCCCTGTCTGTCTTCTGAGTTGCAGTGCTAATTCCAGTCTGTAGCATCCGGGGACAGTCATTCACCTCTTCTTAGGCTTAGAAGCATTTGTCAGGCAGTTTTTCAGAATGGCAGAGCCTATGTCCTCTGAAGGCTTTTGAGATTAGTTCTGTGCAAAACTGATGGCCCTTAGCCTTTCTTTTGTCCGATCCATATGGCAGTATGCACCTCTGAGTCAGACTTAAGTCTGATAAGAGACAGACATTCCTTGTGTGAGTGGGACTACTCATGGGTCCCTTGCCTATCCTTCCTGCTGGTGGTGGTGTGTAGACAGCCAGGGTCAACATAGAAAGAGATGCTATTCTAGAGCTGCACTGATTATGGCCTAAAGATTTTAATGGCAGTCATGTTTGAAAATACATCTTGCATTTATATTATTTCCACGTGTAACGTGTTGTTTTACATTTATGCGGTACCATTCCAAATGTTAAGGTTGACATGACCACAAAATAAATTCTTGTTCATGCTATTCTACATGCGCTGGATAAAAGACTTGCATTTGTGGTCAACATCTGTGAGGCATAGCAGCATCCCTTTGGCGTGTCATTGACAGCTAGTATTCATGATGAATGATGCAGCGTCAAGAGCAATAATGTGAGCATCATATAGTAAATGGAATCAGAGAACTGCAGAGCCAAGAGTACCTACAGTGTTCAATATAAACCACTTCTAAAGAGCAAGGGCACTGTGAGTAGTCATTGCATAGCCATCTCTCTCCTGTGACTGGATGAAGGAGATGAGGCACCAATGGCACTTTTGAGAGTAAAGGACACAGCGATGTTTCCAGAAAATGAGCAGAAAGAGATGAAGACTGGACACTGTGAAGAAGAATAGCAAACAAATACAGAAATACTTGTGTATTCTTCATTCTAAATCTTTGTTCATAACTCAGTGTACTTCACCTGAGACAATATCTTCTACATAAAACTGTTCATATAGACAGGAACCTCAAAAGAAGTATTTGCCCAGGTTGCATATCCCCAGAGTAGTCCTGTCAATAACTGTAGAAGGGAGGGATGAAGGGAGTGAGATTGGGCCCTGGGAAAAGTTAAAACCTCAGCGAACCAGTGGGATTATGCCCTTCATCTGACTGAAATGGTCTTGCCTTTAAGCCACTGATTCTCTCAGTCATGGCCCCTGTAGGGATCTGAGCTTGGGCAAGGTGGCCCCCTGAGAGGAGGCAGACCCTGAAGAAGCCGATAGTTGGGGACCGTCTCCTGTGCACACTCCCCAGTGCTGGACATCCTTTGAAATAGGGATCTGGTGGCACATCTTTGTGTCTACCACAATTATAATGGCAGGTTCAAATTTTATAAAGGTTTATAAATGAAGTTTGAATATGTTTTAAAATGCTTAAAACTAATAAACCCAAAACAAATACTATAATGAATATGCTTTCAGAATTATGAAGAGGCAGAGAAGCAAAGATTTATTAGCAATTTAGTGCCTATTAATAGCTCATCATTAAATTAAAAATACTTTGTCAAAAATTGATTTCCAAATTACCAATTAATTTGAAATTAATGTTCTAATTTTCAAGTGTCTAATTTTCTATATCATTTTTCCCCCACCCCTGGGCTTTAAAGTGTTTTCTTAAATATTTAAGATATTATAAGAATTTTTAACTTGCTATAAAGTTTATAAATAGCCAGGTCATTCATGTACTTGTTTTTTTTTTAAATGAACAGAATATTCCAATTATAAAAATCATAAAATAACATTTCAGTGCTCTGATGCTCCCCACATCAAATTCTCATTTCTAATATCAAGCACTTTTACCTACTTACCTCCACATTTCTAAATAAGTTCCTTTTTAACATTGATTTTTTTAAGTTTAAACTTTGTTTATTCATTTTTTCATATAGAAGACCTACCTTACCTAAGTAATCCCATACTTCTTTTTCCTCCACTCTCCCGCATACTTTCCTTCCCTTTGCCTGCCTACCAATTTGTAATTCTATCATAATTTTTCATTTATTCAATATTCAGTCATATCCATATGACTGTGGGCACTCTGTTTTCAGCTAAACCAAATAGCTATAATTTTATTTGTGTGATCATTTTGCTCTTGGAGACAGACATCACTCCTGCAGCTCTGTTCTCCTACCCCCATCTGATCTCCTGCTTTCTGGGTTGGCTGAAAGCTGTCATCTCAGAGCCTCCTTTAGGTGGCATGCTAGGAAATGCCTTGCCCCTCTGTACTAAGTCCAGTTTTCTGGACACCATATTTTGCTCTCCCTTCATTTAGTCCCTCATTTTGGTGCTGTCCACTGTAGGAGAGAAAACCTTTCCCTCTAAGCCCCAAGGGCTGATAGCGGCTCTATGAAATAACCTGAAAATAGGCAGATTAACATGAGAAATGGTACACAAATGTATTCATTTTTAATACTGTGTGCACAAGGACATTACTGGGAAAAAGAAAAAGAATACCA
>NW_006383015.1:3533740-3545431 GCF_000327345.1 Myotis davidii | reverse complement strand
CGCCACCCAAGCAGTAAGCAGTGAGCTTTGAGAGCTTATGCATGGTCTCAGTGTGGGAGGGGGAGGGGGAATGTAGGCCCCTGTGGAGAGTCAGGAGAGTCAGTGATTTTTAAATAGATGAACGGGCCCTTAGAAGGATAGGTGGGCTGGGTGAGGGGTACTGAGAGTTTGAGACAAAGTTTGTCTGGGTGTGGGGCTGACTTCTAGCCTCCTCTGCTGTGGTGAGTCCAGCTGCGATGAAACTCCTGGGCGGGGGATTTACGGCCTCAGCGTTCCTTTGGGAGGGTCTGTCTGTAGGCAGATAAGGGGAATTCAGACAAAGCCTCTCCTTGCTGCTTTTCAGTGCCTTCAGCTGAAAATAACCCTGTGACAAAGAGGTGTGCTCTAAGATGGCAGGCACTGCCACCTCCACCCTGGATTTATGAGAATGTAGGCAAAGAAGAAGGTTTTGCGAACTTGAAGTCCTGAGAATGGCTTTATGCTTTACACCTAGATCAGAAATAACTTCCCCTCACAGTGTTGAAGTATTACTACCGCTGCGTCTTGAAGCTTAAGGGTGTGTGTGGGGCTTGTCAGATAAGATCTCATCCTGAGTGGGACCCGCAGAAGTTCGGCATCCGCAGCGCTCTCTCTGGGCTGGTTTGTGTTTTCTAGAAAAGGAGCATCCAGTGTCCTGCTTCAGCTAAAGGGCAGAAGATGACTAAGTTGTCTCATTATCCAAAATTTAATTTCAGTTCATCCCTCTGTTGTCAGTGTCTCCCTGCCTCAGCTGTGCCTGGTATCCTGGAGGCCATGCCCACTGTGGCTCAATGTCTTCAGGGCTAAATGTTTTGCAGAGGCTGGGGAGGGAGGTCAGGGAGTCTGTTGCTGGGATAAAGTTTCAACTCCTCTGTCAGTTTCCAGCTTTTCTCAGGGCCTGCATTCCCCATGTGCTCAGGGTCCGGGAGAAAGAACTGGCTTGCCTCTTGTGCTTCATACCCCTGCAGCTGTTGGCTTTCTGCCTCTTCTGGACTGTTAGCTAGATTTACATGCTTATGCTTTGCAGTTTCCAAAATTCATCTTCTCTCCACTGCTATTGCTCTTTTATGTTTTCTATGACTTTGTGCAATTTAAGTCTATTTCCTACTGTCGTTTTAGTTGAGTTTTAAGGAAAGAAGTTAAACATGAACAGTCAATGTGTCATTTAAATTGCAACTTCTGCTCAATGACTTCAAGTGACATTGCTGCCTTTTTGTCTCACTACTAAAATATTTCTCTTCCTGAAATTGCAGATATCAATAGTAGTACTAAGGTTCTGATCATATATGGTAGAGTGGATGCTTTTCTATCATTTTCTATTCTAAAGGCAATCCTAAAACGAAATGAGACGCCCCAAAACCATACACACAGAAAGTAAGACACCAATATGAATGAAAGTGAAATCAGCCACAACTCCCAGAATACTGTGAAGAATATCATAGGAAATAATATAAGAAAAATGTAATGAATTGTGAAAGTAAGAGTGTGAAGAACATATACATTTTAAAATTTACTGCAGTATGCAGAATTTTTCAAAAGGGAACTCACTGTAAAAATAAAAGTCAAACTATAAGCAGCAAAATGTATCATAATGTCTGTTGAAATAAATTCAGGGATAAATGGGTGAGAGGTCTGAAAAATGTTAGTAAAAATGTAAAGATAAATGAAGCTGATTAGACAATGAAAGAAGACTCATGATATAAATATCAAATGAGGTGGGTATTGATAGATTGTGGGCTTTCGAAATATAACAAAATATATGCAGCCTGTATGCCATTTTAATTCTTAACAAACCCATATTTTTAATTGGCTAACCATCATCTTAATCTCCTTCATAGTCAAAAGGTATTCTAGATTGCCTGTGGGTAATTTTCAGTGGGAGTGAAATTCCAATATTATGAAAGAAATTTAGAGAAAAATAAGATTTATTTTTTTTAGAAATGTTAATACTTAGAAAACTCATTGTTTGGAGGGAAAGGTGAGAGTTGGGTCACATTTGTTGTTTCAAATAAAACTTTAAGGTATTTTAAAATATAATTTAATTTTTGGATTGGGAAACAAGTTTTGATTTTACAAAAATAACCAGTATTAACTTTTTAATGTATATATGTATACAGTGGCAGGCAGAAGTAGGTTAATAATAATAAATAATACAATATTAACTAATTAATAATAATGCAAGAATAAACTCTATGCTGTGTGTACTCAACTGTAAACCTACTTTGCCCCCTAGATATATAATTTATACTATAGCATATAGGTTATTTTTGTATACATAAATATAACAAAGTGTGTGATTTTTTTTTCATTTAATTGCATTCTTGATACAGAAAACTTCTCTGGGTTTGTTTCTCCCCCTCCCCCCCTGCAAATATATAATATGAATATGAACTGAAACTTAGAATGAAAGCTTCAACAACATTGGCCTTATTTGGAATTTAACATCAATAACCCACCTTAATTTAATCTTTGGGTGCTAACCACATTATATCTTGTACCTATATATAGTTATGTGGGTTTTGTTTTTTAATATATTTTTTATTGATTTCAGAGAGGGAGAGGGAGAAGGAGAGGAGAGAGAGAGAAACACTTCACTTGTCTTTTAAAATGTATTTTATTTATTACAGAGAGGAAGAGAGAGGGAGAGAGAGAGATGGAAAATTCAGTGAGGAAAGAGAATCATTGATTGGCTGCCTCCTGCAACCCAGGCTTATGCCCTGACCGGGAGTGGAACCATAACCTCCTGGTTCCTAGGTCAACACTCAACCACTGAGTCATGCTGGCTGGGCTATAGTTATGTTTTCTTGATTTTCATATGAGCTGCAGCCAAGTCCTGAGTGATACCATAAGGTTTTATTTAGGAAAACATCAATATCAAGAAACTTTTTTTCTCTAAAAGTATACCAATTTGTCAAATTCTTGTTCCAAATTCTGCTCTTTAAAATTATAAGCATAATATTTGAATTTTGGAGTACATTTAGAAGATCCCTTCAGTTGGGAGAATAAAACAAAATCATAAATTATTACAATGTTGAGTTTCTAGATGTCATTTGTATTTTGATCACAATAAAAATATAAATTTGATTTCCTTAATGCTTTCTTAGCTCAAATAATCTTTGAAAACATTTATAGTCATATTATTTTAGCCTGAAACATAAGGATTATTTCTTTAATTCTCTACTGTAATTATTATGTGTTCTTATACCAAAAAATAATTAGATTTGGGGAGGGTCTTGAGGTCCCAAGGAAATTGACATTATGAAAATGAATTCAATTTATTGACTAAGAGTTTCACATTAATTGACTCAATTGAATCTCTAAAACTTGAATGAATACTATTTCATACTAAGCTATATTTTATTTTCTATGTATTTTAAACCAGACAAAACAACTCTTACTCTACCATCTTCAAACCATTCATAGTTATTTAATTGGTAAGTTATTCAAAGATTAACCCTGTATTTTAATCATATTAAGTAATATATATAAGACAAATATATTCATATTTTTCCATAAATTATAGAACTAATACAACTGGACCAGAATATAAATATTATTTGCCTCATTTTTTCCATGTATATTATTATGAATGTAATTATTCATAGAAATTTGTTTCTCTATGTCATATAATAAATACCCATACTCATGAGTGTACCTTTACTGTATGTGTACATAATAGTATAGATGAAAATTAACATATATATGCATGAATATAAGTAAACTCTAGTCAACTATGTTTCATATGTACACAAAACATAATTCATATATGGGTGTAGGTAATGTGTACACATTCTGTGTGCACATATAGATGTGTATTTTCAAGGTCAAGCTTAAGCGGAATACTTCAGCCATCCCGTCCTCCCAGCCTTATGCCTCTGCAGCACGCATTCACTTTTATTGAGTGGTTAGGGTTAGGCTGACACTTTTCAGGCAGAAAGGCAGAAGCGTTTATCTTCACTGACAATTTGGGAGTATTTTCCTTGGGTTTCAAGACACTTGCTCTAACACAACTCTCATTCTATTCTATTAGGAAGCACCAGCAGCATATGGCATGTTCTTACTGATTTTGCATGTAATGAACCAAAATACACTACAGGCTGATTATAATACATACTAAAACATGCATGGATTTTTTTTTTAAATTTAAAAGTAAAGTGTGGATTATTTTGCATACATTTTTAATAAAGAAACATTTTTTCTGATATAAATATAATATGTGTTTTTATTAGAAACTATAAAAATATATACCAAGAAGAAATTATATCTATAATCTAACATAATTGTTATTGATATGTTATTTATGTCTTTTATCATAGTTATGCTGGAACATGCATTATATAATTGTGGGTATATTTGGAATCATGTAGTTTATATCAATGGCTTCTTTTACTTAATTATAAATGGCATTTTATATGTCATTAAGTTATACTAAATAGCTTGATAGCTCGGTTTTCAATGGATGCATGCTATTCCTTTGATACATTCTAACATGTGATCACCCTCTATTGTTGGATATTTATGTTATTTTTCATTTTTCTATTATAAAAGCCATGTATACATTTTCATGCACATAAGCAATAGTTAGGGCTTTTATTTTGTGTGTGTCGTCTAAGTATGCATTTAACACACTTCCCATATCTCGGTAATGTATTTTTTACTGATATAGAAGAGTACTTTTTTCTCTATTTTAGAAGAGTCCACTTGTCTCCTAGGAATTTACCTCAAATAATTTAAAATATATGCACACAAAAGACTTGTATAAAAATGTCATTGTAACACTCAACATAATAACAATCTACTGGAAGCAATTTAGATTTACAACAAAAAATAATGGATTAAAAATGTGGTGTATTTATAAAATTCTCAACATTAAAATAAATGAACTACAGATTCACATCTAAACATAGAAGAATCCTAAAGCCATGCTAATTAAAGGAAGCAAAACAACTTATAACTGCTGTCCATATGTTCGAGAACCTAAAAGTTTAAGCATGTGAAGGTAGAGACAAAGAACATGCAAATAAGACAAATGCAACTTCTGGTGATGACAATTATAATGTCTAAAATGAAATCTCTTTCTTTGCATTTTTGCTGTTTATATTCACTCAACTTTCTTGTACTTTCTTTGAAGTTTCAATTCCATATTGAAATACCACCTGAAGTATATCTTGTATAATGTAGGATCTAGCTTCTTTTTCTATATTATTAAGTAATATTCAGATTATTAATTATATTGTTTATCACTTTATCATTTATTTGAAATGCCAGCTTTTAACATTTATCAGTGCAAGTATGTGTTAGTATCAGGTTGTTTTCTCTGATATTTCTAATTGGCAGAGCCACCTTTATTCAGGACATTTTTCTGTATTGTATCTTGATTTTAGACTGGGTTTAATATCATATACTCATTGTACTTGTACTTGTTATGTTTCTTGATGTTACAAGGAAGAGACTGCCAGCATCATGTCTAACTGTCTACTGCCCTGACATTTAGTTTGGTTATATTTGCGTGAATAACTCAGGAAAGCTGCTTCATTGCATAGTGTATGTACATGGCAACAGATTTTCTTCAGCTCATTCTTACATCCAACTATTCCTTCTTCAATTCAAGAAGTGGGCTTTATTCACTCATTCTTTTATTCTTTCATTTTTTTGTGTGAATTAGTTCGATACTGGTAATGGTAATATCAAAAAGATCTCTTGCCAGCTAGAGTGGCTCAGTTGGTTGAGTGTAGTCCTGGGCACCAAAAGGTTGATGGTTTGACTCCAGTCAGGACACATATCTGGTTGTGGTTTCATTCTGAGGTTGGGACGCATGGAAGACAACCAATCGAGGTTTCTCTCTCTCTCTCTCTCTCTCTCTCTCTCTCTCTTATCTCTCTCTCTCCCTTTCTCCCTCTCCCTCTCTCCCTTCCTCTCTCTAAGTACCCTCAGTTGAGGATTAAAAAAGAAAAAAGATACTATTTTTAGTTTTCAAGATTTTTGTCTGCCAGATTAGGCTAATAACCACGAAATAGATGCATAAAACAACATTTAATTCCAATTAAAGGAGTGAGAAATCTTCTTCCAAATTGAATTCTTCTTTCCCAGAAATGGTTATCTTACAATGACTCTGTTGTCCTGCAATATGGTCCCAAGTGTGCCCTTCATATAGCAAACGTTTCCTTGTAATATATGTGGATAATACATTTTTCTGCTTATCAGAGTTATTCCTGTTTCAAATTCCTTTCACCATTTCAATTAAGATTAGGTAGCATGTAATTGGCATCTTATATAAAATGTGTTATATGTATTCTTCAGAAATCAGGGTACATTTTAATGAAAATCTTCCTGTGCCCCAGGAATTAGTATAGTTTATGACTTTTTATGAGTAGCTTCTTCTATATTTTAAAAGACTAAAATATTTTTCATAATATTCCATTTCCTAATATAAAAAATGGGCCAATTCATAGGTAACCTGGATAAAGTCAGTAATTGTGCATGGCTACTGAGGGAATATATTAATAATCATTTTTTAATGAAAATTTCTGAATCAAAGGATTCTAGACAATATACAGATGATATATGGTTATCATCATAGTTAGCTGATTAACATTAATAATAGGATGAGAGCAAAGGGGAGGCCAGACATTATAGGCATGGTGATCTGGAGCTTCACCAGGATGCTACAGCTCCATGCTCCCCAGGGAACCCCCAGTCCATTCCCTGCAGATCACTGGGGGAAGGGACCAAACAAAGGGAGAAATAGGCACATGTGCAGTCAAGTTGGTGTGACAAAAGGTGGGGGTGGTTGCCTGTTAGTCTAGCCTGGGGAACAATGGATTAGCTAGGGAGTAGATCCAGTTACAAAAATGCAAAATCTTGGAAAGTTAAAATCCCCAGAGTTCCCTCTCTATCTCTCTTTTTAAAATATATTTTATTGATTTTTTTACAGAGAGGAAGGAAGAGGGATAGAGAGTTAGAAACATCGATGAGAGAGAAACATTGATCAGCTGCCTCCTGCACACCCTCCTACTAGGGATATGCCCGCAACCAAGGTACATGCTCTTGGCCGGAATCGAACCTGGGACCCTTCAGTCCACAGGCTAATGCTCTATCCACTGAGCCAAACCAGTTATGGTGAGTTCCCTCTCTCTTGCTTCCCCTTATTCCTCTCCCTTTCGCTTGCTCCATGACCTGCATTGGCCCGTGCACTCTGCTGTTCCCTCTCCATGGGCCTGCTTAAGGCCATGTGGCCCCCACGTGCAGTGGACTGCAGCTGGAACACAAGCTAAGCTGGCCTGATGCTGGACTGGACTGTGAAAATATGGAGCAGAAACTCTGCATAGTGGCTTTAGTCCCAGCTCTGTTAAAGACAAAAGGGGATGTTTTGCTTGGTGTGACAGAGGGAGATGGGAAGGAAGTAAAGGAAGTAAAGAAGGAAATAATCAAGATTAGAGCAGAAATAAATGACAAGGAGGATTAAAAACAATATCAAAAGAAAAAAAATCAATGAACCTAAGAGCTGGTCCTTTGAAAAGATAAACAAAACTGATAAGTAGTTAGCCAGACTCATCAAGGAACAAGGAGGCTCGGCGGTTGTCCAAGTCATTGGGGTTGACCAATCTTTCCAGCTGCTGGGGGTTATCCAGTTGTCCAAGTGTTTTCAAGGCTACTATTGAAAAAAAGAGGAATGAACTGTATTGAGAGTCTCAATTTTCTAGCTTTACTGTAGCAGGAGTGTGGTCCAGGTCTAGTCTCCTCGCCAGGTGCCTTCAGACGCCGCCCCCAGAGGGCTGTGCCCAGCTGCTTGGCTCGGCCCCTTCCTGCTCTTGACCAGGGGGATGTGAGCACGCTCAGGCCCAGGCTCCCCAGCACCAGAGGCCTAGGTCCCCCTCAGTGTCTACTGCAAGGCGAGGGCAGCTGGGGCAGCTTGGGGACCTGCAGGACCATCTTGGCACAGTCATACCCTCAGGCTGTGCATGTTGGGAAGGCCTCCTTCGTGCCTCACAGTGGAGGGTGGCCTGTCCCTCCCTGGGACCTAGAGGCCAGGAGAGCTGCAAAGCCAGGAAGAGGTGCCTGACTCCACCGCCACTGCCATCGCTCAGGTTAGAAGGCTATTTTAAAAGGAAGTCTCTTTCTGATACTTAACACTTCCTTTTCCAGAAAAAAAAAATTC
This sequence comes from Myotis davidii, assembly GCF_000327345.1. NCBI lineage: Eukaryota > Metazoa > Chordata > Mammalia > Chiroptera > Vespertilionidae > Myotis > Myotis davidii. Next base: position 3,537,255 of record NW_006383015.1, on the reverse strand, counting down.
TTAACACAAGGATGGCATCAATCCTTAAAACAATTCACTTGAAAATAAAAGTGATACTTGTAATGGTTAGTAGAGGTTTAATTACCTTTTATGAAGTATATCTCTATTTTCCCTGCCTTTGGAGAATTGGAAAAATAAAGCTGTTTAATGACTGTGTGGTTCAAATACCCTTTGGGCATCTAAGTTGCTATTGAAAAAAGATGTATAATGCAGTTATAGTCCTTTGTTTATGGAGCTAGAGGAGAGAAAGAGAGGAACCTGAGGCTGATAGAAATAGATTGCATCTCACTTATGGAGCATAGATTAAAATAACAAATTTGATTGTGATGTCCCTTCAGAATTCAAACTAAATATCATTTACTTTTTCTATTTAAGTATAGCCTCAGGGCTTTAAAAATCATCAGAAGATAACCTAATATATCATTGATATAGCTTCTTCCTCTTACCGTATCATTGACAAATATCATGTTAGCAATATCACCTTTTATATTGTTGAAATAATAAAATAGAAAAAGGTTTTCAAAATGCATTTTTCCCCCCAGTAAAATAGTCCTGGAATATTCTTTATTGCCTTGCTTTGTTTCATTGAAAGAAAAACAATTTCAAATACTTTCCAGTGCATTGCTTTAAAAATGATGATTTATTTTTTCCTTGCTATAATTTTTTTGTGATTGAAAAAGATGGGAAGAGGTAGTAGAGGGCAATACATGTATCTAGTCCATCATCTTGAACCAGAAATTTCAGAAATATTTGAGCATATTTTAACTTTTAAGGCACAAAATTCTGTGAAGTAACAATATATGGGGGAAACATTTTAAATGAAATTAATGGTAAATCACTGCGTTGACAAATTTGTAATACATACCTGTGTATTAGAAAAGTAGCTCATTATGTGACATCCATCACCAGCTCCTAATATTCAGTGAACACATCTCACATGCCACGACCTGCTTTGATTGCATTTATTAATTTCATTCAAATATACAACAATCTCGTGAGTTTTATATCACTATTAACTTCATGTTACGGATTTGGGAAATGAACCTAGAACCACTAACATTTGTCCAATGTGAAACAGCTACTAAATGGCAGAGCCCAAAGTCAGTCCTGTAGTCCAGCCCCCGAGGCTGCAAACTTACATTAATACTGTGATAAAAATATTTACACAAAAATAAAAGTATACGTGGAAATTAAAAATAACCTATTCATTGTTTGATGGTCACTAGTATATAAACCTTTATTTTTAATAGATTTAGTAATAATGTTTTGAGAAGAGTTGTTCAAATATGATGTGTCAGTGTTACTTTACTGTACATGGCAAGAACCTTAGACCTAAATCTACCCCCAGGGCTATCACACACTAGTTCTGCAACCAGTAACGATTTATTTACTTTCTCTGCTCTTCAGTTTTCTTCTGTCACATGTTTATTTCATCCTTCATAAAATATGTATTAAGTGTACTTTCCAGGCTCTATTCTAGGAATGCGGGAGACAGCAATGAACAGAAGACCAAGTTATATTTTTCAGGGAATTTATATTCCAGTGGGAAAAGTAGTCCATGAGTAAATAAAACTCAATATGGACTTCTATTTCCAGCCATGAAACTGACTTGTTTCTGAACAATTCTTTTTTTTAGAACTAGGAATCTGGGCAAAATATAAAATATCATCTGTTCGATGTCATGGGAGACCTACCCAAGTAGCAAGATTTGCAGAAGTCACAATCGTGGAACAACGGGAAACCTAAATAGTTGCAAGTAGCAGTAGAAGCTGTTTGACCCCTTGCCGATTTCAATTCCAAAGCAGCTGAGAGGCCGAGTAGCAGAGCAGGAACAGACTAGGGCTCTCAGAAATTAAAAGTTGGAAATAATTAGAGCTTACATCCTGGCAATCTCCCTTAGAACCCCCTGGCTTTCAGTTAAGAAGTAAGGAGTAAGACTCAACCAGTAATAGCCAAGGGTCTAAACCAGCGGTTCTCAACCTGTGGGTCGCAACCCCTTTGGGGGTCGAACAACCCTTTCACAGAGGTCGCCTAAGACCATCGGAAAACACATATATAATTACATATTGTTTTTGTTATTAATCACTATACTTTAATTATGTTCAAGTTGTAACAATGAAATTGGGGGTCACCACAACATGAGGAACTGTATTAAAGGGTCGTGGCATTAGGAAAGTTGAGAACCACTGGCTGACGATCAGTTTGCATCAGTGTAGAGCTGGAAGATCATCTGTCCCTAGCCCAATTGAATGCCAGAGTAAAGGAGAACATATCAATGGTTCTAAGCACTAAAGTTTTGGTAAAAAGAGAGTAGTGGAGGAAAACGCTAGTCCTGCTGAGGGAGTGTTGAATTAAATTATTATGGGTCCGTATTGAATTGGGAAGGAATGAAAGCAAGAAAGGGTTCAGACTGGGAGAATAGGAATGGCTTTAAAATAGGAAATCACAGAAACTGGATACAGAACATTGTGATCAGAAAGCTGGTTTTCTCAACTGAACAGTTTAAGGATTGAATGGCGGCAAACTTAAATTTGGCAAAATAGTTGCTGAGGTGAAGAAGATAATCGAACAAAAGGAAACCAAGAAACTGACTATAACGAGATAGTCGGAGGAATGATCCAATTTGAAGGGTACAGTTGTGTGAAATGCTGGCAGGAATTTAAGAGGAGGTCAGTGACTCTCTAACTCAGAAATATTTGAAAAGTTAATTTGCATTTTTCTAAGGCTATTTCAACTTTAACAGGAGAAACATTCAGAAGGGAAAAAAAAATTATTCTTTGACTAAGGATTTTATTTCTCTTCTTATCAGTATTTTTATTCCTCAACCTTAATTTAAGAAAAAAATAGGCATAATTTGAGGAAGTTTAGGAAAAGTATTGAGAGAAGAAAACCTGAATTTTCACAACTATTATTTTACTATAAATATAAATAAATTGCTATTTTTCACAGTAATTTTTGACAATGGAATAATGACCTAAACTCACTGTCTAACATCTGGTATGCCTTCTGTAGGCGAAAAATCAATTGGAATTTTTAATTATTTTTGTGTAACATCTGCATAATAATTTGATTCAAAGCCAAATTAAATATTCTTTCTGGTGATGGTGTAGAAAGATGCCTCCATGGCTTAAGAAAATGCCTTTCCTGGAGTGCATAGTTTTAAAACATTTGGCTTGTCTTTCTTGATTTGGCTATCAGATTTAATTCATGTACTTAATAGTATACCTGCTTTATCTTTTTTTTTCTGATCATCAGATTATTTATTCACTTGATTTTTAGATTCACTTGTTGATGGATGTGTATTTGTTGTTCATAATTTGTATCTTTACCTTTTTCTTCTTCTTCCTCTTCTTAAAAGATCCCTTTCAGCATTTCATATAATACTGGTTTAGTGGTGATGAACCCCTTTAGCTTTTCCTTATCTGTGAAGCTCTTTATCTGACCTTCAATTCTGAATGATAGCTTTGCTGGATAAAGTAATCTTGGTTGTAGGTTCTTGGTATTCATCACTTTGA
>NW_006383015.1:3520977-3533076 GCF_000327345.1 Myotis davidii | reverse complement strand
AAGACACCCTTCAGGGGCAAGGCTTGCTTCAGTGGGGCTTTGGTGCTCACTGAGCCTGCCCCCTGAGTGTGTCCCTTATGGATCTGAGGACTTGTAATTGGATGGTCCCACTCTGACCACTGGGTACACTGGCTCTTGGATCTAAGGAGGTGCTAATCTAGCCTCTGCCTCTGCTTTATCTTACTGGATTGTAAGAACCAATATCATAATTTATTGTTTAATTTTCAAAATATTTTAACTGTACCACTTAAATTTCTTATCAAACTATTTTTCAGAGTTGGCAAATAGTTTAAAATAATTCCCATATAATTAATTGCTGATGATATGATTTTCATCTTTCTGGCTTGTCTTGAGTCATTGCTAGTGCTGTTTAAATCTGATTAGGAGAGCCAGATGTGAATAGAAATATAATGGAGTGACCAAAATCTCTGGAAACAAAGTTGGATGCTCTTTTCTAATCAACATAGATTCTAATCAACTCAGATGTCAGTTTTTAATCCTGGATTAATTATAATAATCTGTGACAATCATTTTTACTGCTCTGTGATAATTTCTTACATTCCTGTTCTTCAATAGGATGCTATTATTTTAAAAGTAAATGCAAATAAAACTCTTTCATCCAAACTGACAATACTCTGTAGATGACTGGTGCATACTGTTGACCTTTATTGCTTATATTCTAATTATACTTGATTTGGTAAATTGTAGCCACTTCTCAATGCTGAAAGCCCAGCCATTACTTTGTACTGGTACAAAATTATCTAAATTATCTTGAAATGTTGAACTATCTGTTCCTTGTTGTTCTAACTGTTTTGGAGATCTCTTTTTCAAGTATATTTTGTACGTCATGTATCTGTGGTCTGTGATTTCTTCTTTTTCTCCTTTTTTTCTTTTAAAAATTTTAGTTCTCTTACTTTTGTCATAAATTTGTATGCACTTTTGTTTAGGTGGTACAAAAAACTGTGATGATTTCCAAAGCATTTCTAGAGACTTTGAACAAATACGTAATTTTGATAATAAGATGAACATATTCAAGGAATATATGAAAACTTTAAAGTTTGGGTAATCTTCACCAGTGTGTAGCAAACTTTACTGTGCATTCTTGTCACCTGGGCATTGTATTAAAAAGTCAGGTTTAGTTTCAGTAGGAATGAATCAGGTTCTAATAAACTCTCAGGTGATGCCTGTGCTGCTGGTTCTTGGACTATAATTTGAGAAATAAGGATATAAGTAACTCCTCACTTTTATATGTTTGATTATTTTTTCACCATGTAAAACTTCGAATATTGAGAATATTAATTTTCTCTAAATTATACACTATTATTCTATCCTTTCACCATAAAACTGTTTAGAAAAAACAGCCTAATCTTATTTATCCAGGTTTTTTTTTTTTATCAACCCTTCTGGGCCCACTTACAATCAAAGTTATGTCAAGATTACTTTCATGACTCTTCTCTCAGTATTCTGTATCAACCCATTCATATCCAAACCCAAGATTATTTATGCTCATTGCTTGCAGAAATTTAGGGAGTAGAGGGCAAAGCCATGGTTTCAAGGAGACGGGGAGCAGTCTACATCAGAGTAACTGTGACTAGAGAATCAGACATTGGTACTTAAAGAGCTGAGCATGGTGGTTGGGAAGGGAGGAAATCCGTGTGCCAAGATGGATATCATGGGCTGAACACCTGCAGCTACACATGAATACGTTCTTGTGCCACTAGACAGTGTCAAACCATTCTAGAAGCATTCACACTAATACCTCACTCTTACCTGTGAGGATTACCCTATACGTATTTCATACATATATATCACGCATACGCTTCATGGCATTATAAACTGTATCAGGTCAGGTTTATTTTTCCCTTGGTCAATTGCGAAGCATTGGACAAGTTATGATGTGCAGCACAGGTGAGCATCTAATCAATATCTCTTCATATGCACATACAAACATGCACACATATAAATAATGGCCCAAACCAGTTTCTGCAGTTCGCCTTCCCATTTGAACACTGAGGTCAGTGTATGGTTAATCTCCATGGCCATTATCCATTTTCCCCATTAATCCTCCTCCTCATTAGTCCTAACATTCTTTTGCATTGAAAAAGGGCCTAACCTTTGTAGCCCTTTTCTTTCTTCCCCCATAGCTGAATACCCCATGAACTACCATCCATCAACACTATGCTACTAGTTTCTCTAAAATCCTTGAGTTATAACTGCTTATCTGTGAAATGAGTGAGAAGTGACTGGCTAGAAGCCAAGTAACACCCATATTCCAGATTGGATGCATTAATTTAAATATCAAGATATTACCTGTGAGTTTGTATTCTCAAATAGCCCATAGTAATTCTTATAGTTTATAGGATTTTCTGTGGAGTATAATTATCTTGGTACCTTGAAAATAAGCTTGAAAGCATAAAATCATAGTTTAGTATTGTTATAAATTAACGGGTACTTATTAAATTATTTTATATTTCTTGACTTTTTTATCCATTAAAGATGCATAGCATCCTTATTTCAATTGCTGATTAAATTTTCACAAGTCTGACATTGAACATGATCAATTATAGCTTCAAAAGGAAGCTTCTTTATATAATGACTTTATGTCTGATTTTTTTTCCAGTAACTTTCACGGTAAGCACAGGCCGTTTAATAAAATGTTGACACATTATTGGCCTATGAATTCTCATGCCAATTTCCAATTGCTGGATTTCAAAATAACTGCATATTATATTTTTATTCATTCAATTGTTCATCAAATGAATTGTTCAGGCATTTTTATCAATGTTATGGTTTATTTTCATTAGTCAGTACACCATAAATAGATATAGCTCAGTTACTTTGGGTGCTCCTCTACACTTTATGAGGTTTAAAGTCATCTACACCACACTCATTTTTCACAAACAATAGCTGCCTGTCCTTGTTAATCATTTATTAATCTTGGTGTTTTTTCCCTCCCAAATCCTCCTTGCATTGTAAAATGAAATTTCTGATAATGAGCATATACCAGAGACCCATAAAACAACACAGTTGATTCCTGTGTTTTTCATACTACATTTTCATTTCCTTTTACATTTTATTAAGGATTTCATTTTTTCAAAGTTAAAAAAATACAAGATACATTTTTTCTCTTTCTTGCCCTTAGCTAAGTATAATCATAAACACAAAATTAATACATGCTATAAAGAGTATATTTCAGTAAGAGGTCAGAATTATATGTTTCTTATGGAAAAGAAAGGGGATTTTTAAATTAAAAATGAAATCTTCCCTGGCAACATAAGCCCAGATGGCTAGAAGTATGTAGTCGATCTAAATACACTGCCTGACTCGAGCATCATTATAAGCTCAAAATCTTAACCGAGCATATTTTAATCATCTTCATTTCACTCAAGGGTCTCTGGTTCTAAGAAACAGAAATCCACTCAAAGTAGATTAAATATTGAAGGAAACACAAGTGTTGTGGAAATGAAGGACAGCAGGGCATTGTGGAGGCAGGTGCTGAGATATTGAGGAGAGAGATGATGACTCTAATTCTTGCTCTCTCCCTGGGGCCTCCAGTCTCTGCTTCATCCTTCCTTCTATATATTTGCTCCTGTCTCCTCGAAGAAGAAGGAGATTATTCTTCTTACATTAGATATCTTTTCTCTGCAACAACTAAAACTGTTACATAATCTTGATTATTATAACACAACTCTGTATGGTCGAATCCACCCCCACTCCAATCAACTATGATAGGAAAAGAGGCAAGACATATGATTCAAACAGCCAAAGAACAATTCATACAAAAGAGGCTGCTTGCAAACAAGTTTCCCAAACATGACCACTACTGTAATCTGCTATTTGATCTACATATGTCATAGCCGTATAATAGGTATCTATATAGATAAAAGCCTAAGTGACCGTTATGACCGGTCAACCAAATGACTGGTCGACTGGTCGCTATGATGTGCACTGACCACCAGGGGGAAGATGCTCAATACAGGAGCTGCCCCCTGGTGGTCAGTGCATTCCCACAGCGGGAGTGCTGCTCAGCCAGAAACTGGGCTCATGGCTGGTGAGCGCAGCTGCAGTGGCGGGAGCCTCTACTGCCTCAGCAGCAGTGCTACCAAGTGGCAGTGGTGGTGGCAGGTGCAGTGAGGTCAAGATGAGCAGGAGCAGCATAGGGCCCAGCCCTGGCTCAGGCTCCTCACTGCTGCCTGTGACTTCGGCACTGCTACATCATTGGGGGAGGTCAGACTTCCAGTTTCGAGCCAAAACCGGCAGTCCAACCACCCCCAAGGTGTCCTGGATTGTGAGAGGGTGCAAGCCATGCTGAGGGACCCCATCCATTCATAAATCCATGCACCCGGCCTCTAATTTATAAATGATGTTCTCTTTAATGAAAAGAGCATAGAATCTTAAAGATCTTGTATAATTTCAATGTTGATAATTTAAATCTTAGAAATGATAGCATTATCAGTAAAGGAAATTATTTCAAGTGTGATAACTACTTTATAAATTAATATCAAATGACAAAATTTAAGGTGCTGTTTTAGTTTGGACTTCTATAACAAAATACCATGGACTGGGTAGCTTATAAATACAAGAAATTTATTTTTCGGTTCTGGAGGCTGGAAGTTTGAGATCAGGGTGCTAGCATGGGTGGTCACGTTCTATAAAGTTGACAGTTGTAGACAGTCAACTTCTCATTCTATCTTCATATAACAGAGAACAGAAAGAGGGAAAAAGCTGTCTACTGACATTTATAAGGGCACTAATCCTATTCAGGAGGGCTCCACCCTCATGACTTCATTAATCTTATTTCCCAAAGGTATCACATTAGGTATCAGGGTTTCAACATATTAATTTTGGGGGACACAAACATTCAGTCCATAATTGGTACTGAGCTATGTATATTTAGTCCCTGAAATTATATCAGCTATCTACTCTAATAAAAGACAAACATGCAAATTGACCGTACCTTTGATACACCTTAAGCCATGCCCACCAGCCAATCAGAGCGACTATATGCAAATTAACCCAACCAAGATAGCGGCCGGGGTTTATTTTTTTCTATAATTGAAACTTTGTTGCCTTCAGTGGAGCTCAGACCCAGCGGTGGCAGGCAGGAAGCTTGGCTTCTTCCATCACTGGAGCAACCAAGTCTCCTGCTCGCTCCAGCTCAGTGGCTGCCGGCTGCCATCTTGGTTGGGTTAATTTGCATGTAGTCACTCTGATTGGCTGGTGGGCATGGCTTAAGGCATAGCAAAGGTATGGTCAATTTGCATGTTTGTCTTTAATTAGATTAGATTACATAATCTCTGGAAAGGTGTATTTAAGATTTAATTACAATTTATGTTGCCAGATTACTTCTCAAAAGAATGGGGTAATTCATAAACAAACCAACAAAGGATAGAGAGCGCATTTTTCAAACTCCTTGCCAACATTCATGCTATTGTTCTTTCTAACTTCTTCCACTTAGAATAAGAAAGTTGTTCACTGCTGTTTTAACTTGCATTTCCTCTGCTAACAGTGAGATAGACCATCTTTTGACAAGTGTATTGATGATGTGCATTTCCTCTTCTGTGAAAGTCCTATTTGTATTGTTGCTTTTTTATTAGTTTGCTGTTTTCATATAAATTTATAGGTACTCCTTGCCACTCGTTTATTTATATGCAAAAGTTTTGCAACTATATCTCCCTATTTAAAACTATTTTACTCTTGAAATACTTTAGAAGAAAGAATAGCTACTCTGTAGACCACGGTACCTTTAATACTATTCAGAACCTTCTCTAAGTGTTTCCACTTTATATTTAGATGGCTTTTCACCCTGTATTGTATTCTACCTATAATATTTTTAACATCACAACAGATGATATAGCTTGCTTTCATGCGGAGCACTTAGTTTTTAACAGCCAAGTGTGGTAGGGAGAGAAAAAAAGTTATTTTTAACAAGTGGCCCCAAATTCTTTTTAAATTTAATTTAATTTTATTGTTGACAGTATTACAGGTGTCCCAGAATTTTCCCACCCTACCCCTCCCTCCTCCCAGCCCCTGCCTCACCCCCAGGCTTTATCACACTATTGTCTGTGTCCATGGGTTATGCATATATGGCCCAAATTCTTTGGATACAAGAGCATTCTCTAACTGGAAGATGCCTGAGTGCACAACTGTCATCATAAAACATGAGGCCCTGAGGTCATGGAAAGGGATAGGGAAACAGCTGAAACTGTGCTGTGTCAGAGGTGACAGGGATCCGGGATCAGGATAAAAGTAAGAGAGATGTAGAAAACAGGGCTCTATAAAAACAGGAGGTTTTGATACTCAGTTTTAAGTTGTTTTCTGTGCTAGAGAAATGTGTTTTAGAAAGGGCACTGTGTGCATGGGTTGGCATACTGCTCAGTGTAGTGAACCAAATTCAGCTGCAGGACTTCGTTGGTGATTTCTGATGATCAGGGGAAGTGTTATTATTTGTTTTGTGCAAGAGTAGGAACTTAGCTTACTTACTCTCTTGGTTCAATCTATTTACATTTTGGTAAAAGAGAACACTGTTCTGCAATAAGTACAATGTTCCTTTTTATTTAGAAGTTCTTTGTTTAGGCACCGATGATTAATTACATACATAGCTGGAAAGTTACTTTCTGGAAGCAATACTATCAATGTTATAACCCTTTTTTTTTTAAAAAAAAAGATGATATGAAACCATAATTCGAATGAAAAACTGGAAGAGGCACATTAACATTTATTGAATGTTATTTCATTTTTTTATTTAATGGCAAATTGATAGCTCCTGTCATTTTAGCAAATTAGGCAATTGTTTCTATATCTTATTTCTGTTGTTTCAAATATGAATACTGTAAATGCAACATAAAGTAGAGTGTGCTTAAAAGAAAAAAACTAATATGCTATGTTGACAAGTAAATTAAATGGACTGTTCTATTTCGGATTTTTTTTTCCCCTCAATAATACATTTTCCAGGAGCAGGAGTTGGGGGGAGGCAAAACAATATTTGTTTTTCCCTGATGGAATAAAACACATATTGACTTATCAGTGCACAAACAGTCTATATCAACTTTTGGAAATAATTAGTTACACTGAATCCAAAACACAAGTATATGGTACACTATTCAATATTTTCTCAGATGTTTGATAATGGTTGGCAAATTGCCTTTAAATATTCATTACAATTGCTCTTGGAATAGTTGTGGTATAGTATTTTCCCAAATTCCTGTTAACCATTTAGGTCTTCCTTAGCAGTAATAGAAGGTAGAAAACCATGTTTCATTCCCCCCCCCCCTCAAATGCTTATATAATGCTTTATACATTCCTTAATCTTTATGGAAGACCGAATATAAAGGGATTATGTGTGAGACAAATAACAAGGTAGATATGGAGGGTTTTCAGATAATTGAGGTTAAAAAACATACCATTCAGTAACTAAATATTAAAACAATCATACCTTGCCTTTTGTAAATTAAGAAATGAGTCTCTTGAAAGTTTTTATCCCGAAATTTGGTTCTCATTATGATTTCTTGATTATTTCTTTAAAGGATTCAAGTAGACAATGAAAGGAGAAATAATGTTGGAAAATCTATATTTCTCTGTTTTGTTTTTTTAATCCTCACCTGAGGATATTTTTCCATTGATTTTTAGAGCGAGTGGAAGGGAAGGAGAGAGACACACAGAAAGAGAAACATCAATGAGAGAGAAAGACATATAAATTGGATGCCTTTGCACATGCTTTGAGCAGGGCCAGGGATTGAGCCTGCAATGAGGTACATGTCCTTGACCAGAATCAAACCTGGAACCCTTCACTCCGCAGGCCGATGCTCTTTCCACTGAGCCAAACTGGCTAGGGCTCTCTGATATTTTTAAAGCAACTTGAGATGTTTTGCAGAAACTGTTAGTGAAGATCTTAAAAATAATTGGGGTTTCAAAGGACAGCAAGAGACAACAAACAAGATGACTGCAGACTCTTCCACCCACCATTTGGCTAAAGTAAAAAGCACCTGCTATTCAAACATTTTGTAAAAAATCATGGGCTAATCTAATTGTAGAAATGTAAATTTTAATAAGACATAAGACACTGTGACAGCCAAATTTCGATGCTCTCAGTCACCCAGCCAAGTGCCTAATCTTTGATCATATAGTATTGGCTAAATCTATCTGAATTGTTTTTATCCTGCTAGTTACCTACTGGTTATTGGAATTTGTGTGTGATCAGCATGTGATGCCAACTTCTGAGAAATGTAGTTGGGTTACTGACCTTGGAGCCTTCAAACTGCAATGGAAATTACCATGACTTGAATACAAAATGGGCAAACAATGGTGAGGTTCCAGAAGGAAATTGAGGTTGGGGGATCAGAGTTGCCCAGGATAATTAATATTATCATGGAAAAAAAATCACAGATTTATTTTGTAGTATTTTCTATCCAAGAGAAAGTATCATAAACTAGATAGAAAAGAAAGGGGGGGGGGAAAGGAGCAAAGAACAAAAGAAAGAAAATGAGAAGGAAAAAAATAGCAGATGTGTGTTGGGCAGGCCTTTGAAGGGAGGATTGGGAAAAGGATACTATAAATGTAGGTGATCTCTTCTTGGAAGAAGGAACTTAGCCATTTCAGTAACTCATTCATCAGCATTGTTCACTGATGTCTTTCAGGATTTATTGGCAGCTAAGAAATGCATTTTAATTGTAATGAATCCAAAAAGCATGTGTTTTGGTGTCTTGGAGGAAGTATGGCTAAAAAGAGGTCTTCTTTTTTCTTTTTAAAAATTAATAATAGCCTTTAAAGGACTCTTAAAATAAAATATCCTGACTATTTTTCATGAATTTTGAAAGATTTTTCAGAAGAATCAGGACTTGTTTGAAAGCAACTAAATATAGTCATATATTTATTGCTAAAGATATTCATTTTATCCATGCAAATTATAGCAAGATTTTTCCCTTTAATTTCACTCTTTCTAAAATATAGCAATGTTTTCTCTTCTTGGAGAGGTAAAATACAGGCTGTGTCAAATAAAGAAATTAATTTGTAAACATTTATATTTGCATAAGTTTAATCTTAACATATAATTATTAGAAGTGACAAACCTGCCAGAACTGGTTTGAGTTATAACTCTTGTTCATCACAAGGAGGTAGTGGAAAACAAGATTAAAAGGTACTGCTTTTGAAACACTTATTACTTGCCCCCTTCCATTTTTGTTCAAAGGAGAGCATTTAAAGCAAAATCTCCATAACATGTTATGATGTATATAGTGGTGAATGCATTGACGTATACAATACATTCAGATTCCTCTTCTTTAGGGTTTACATAGGAAGAAATAGTACATACAACTCAAATGATTATTAACTATAACAGATTGTTATTTGAAATGTTTCAAGACAGTTTTTGTAGACTATTGGCTAATACTTGAAATAAAATGTTACGTTTTAAACAGTCAACATATGATTACAGTCATGCGCACAGAGTAAAATATAATACAATGCTTTACTCACATGTTTGTGGCAATGCTGGTGTAAACAAATCTATGCTGCCAGTTGTATAAAAGCATAACACATATAATTGCAGAAGTAGTGCCTAAATTTGTACTTCTTGAATTACAATTCCTTTGATCCCAAATTTAGCTTTTTGATTATTGCTTTCTAGATTTTTACATTGGTGGTGCCCTACAGCTCTAACATACTGTAAATCTTAATAGAAATGTACAAAGAGCAAGTATTTTTTATTTTGTACTTATAAAATGTGGAGTTTTTAAAAAGGAAATAGATTGGTTTTAGTTATATTTCAAAATCTATTAGGCAGTCCTTCAGCTTTGTTCTGTGTGTACACTTATAACTCTAATACATGGCTGAGCAAATTATTTACATTGCAATGTTTATTTTAAAAAAATTGGTATATATAATTTAAACCTTTCTATTGTTTGGGGCATTTTACCCTCTAGGATTCAGTCTAGCTTATCTTTCATTACTTTCACTCTAGGGAAGTGGCAAAAGTTTGCTTTGGAGATAAAAATGTGACCTAGTTATGTGATTTGTCAAATATTTAAACTATTGGTGCTAAATTGATTTATAACATTTGATCATATAAATGGCCCTAATATCATGTAGAACATTTTAAATGACATGTTTAGGAAAAGATGTTTCTGATGAACACTTAGTTAACCAGACTATCCTATAGCTATTCTGTACACATCACTTTAAGCAACAAATAAAACATTCTGTTATTTTAACTAAGTAATTTAAACTAGTTTTTATATTTAATTAGGATTTTTATAGCTATTCTGTTTGTACTTCTACCATTGTATAGAGAGTTCTAAACTATGAACTAAAGACACAATCTTATAGAAAATGGAATAATTATTGATATTAGGAATAATTTTATGTTGCCTCATTTAATAAATTCAATAGTTTTATAGAGATTTAAAACTTTTTAAAATTCTGCGTTTATTGAAATCCACTATGTGCTAAGTTTCATGCCAGCTTCTAAGTATTCAGACATTAAAGGCTTTGTTCTTGGCGTCCAGGAGTTCCTAGTAAGAGAAGAAACTAATAACTTAATACAATTAAAATTCTCAATATTAAGTGCTATAAATGCAAGTAACAAGGAAGGAATTCCTAAGAGAGCCTAAGGGTAGAGTTAATCAGGGAAAGTATTTTGAGGGGATGATCATTGAATTGATTAACTTATTCCAGGACTTAGAGGTGAGTTTAGTGGTAGAAAGAGTGAATGATGATGAAGGGAAGCAAAAAAAAAAAGGGCCATATTTTTGAAAGAACAAGAAATGTAAGAAAATCATATGGATATAGAGTGAACTACAAGAGACTGAAATGTTGAAACAACATGTAGTTGAAAAAAGATCTGTAAGAAATCAAATATTGTTAGAATGAAAGGTAAATGTGAGAGAAGAGATTAAAGTGGTAGAAAGAGGCCAAATCACAATTAATGCTGTATGCTACCCATAAAAAGAAGTTTAAAATTTATTTTATAGTTAACTTAGAGTCATTGGTGGATTTTAAGCAAAGGAATGACATGCATTTTAAAGAAGAGGACTAGAAATTGTTAATTTGGAGGCAGAGAGACAAGATGTAATAGAAATTGTACTGAGAAGGAATGATGTTCTTCACCAAGGTAACTTCTTTGGGATGGAAGAGCCCAAAGCAACATAAAAGAATTTGGGAAGCAAACTCTAGATTGAATGCTTACAGTGAAAAAGAGGGAGCAGTTTTTGTGTCTACCTTGGTTCACCGAATGGATGGTAGTATCATTCCTTAAAAGTAGGAGCACAAGAAGACTGGATGGTGGGGGTGGGGAAGACAGATAATGAGTTTAATACATGAAAAGTGAAGATTACAAATAGAAAATTGGATATACATATAAAGCTCAAGAAAATTGTGCTTTAAATATGTAAACTTGAGAGATACCTGGTATTCTTCCCATGGATTTATATTATTAGATAAATATGGAAAAGTATTTTCCTCTGGAATATTAAAGTTATCTACTCATTGTAAAATTATTTTTTTTATTTAAGCAATACATTATATATCAAAGGCACATGAATAATTTAAAATACTTTCATTTAGTTCATTTCCTCCTTTTTATCTCTATTAATGGGACATTTATATGTTGTCTATTACTTATCAGTCAAGAAGACACATTCTTATGTGCTTGTATTAACAGGAAATTGAATGTGGACCATTACAATGAAGGCCTCTAGTAATTTAATATAATAATGACTTACACTTTTGGAAAACTTTAAAATTATTTTTAAGCAAAGCAGCAGCCACCTCATATATTTGTGATTTTTTCTCCCTTTGACAAAGCACAACATAATGACATTGTGCTAAAATTTCCTATTCACTTTGAGAAAATACAATTTAATAGTGATGTATCAGAAAGTACAATCAATTCATACAGCAAGCTTCTCACATAGTAGAAAATTACTAGTTTAGAAAAATATTTTCAAATTTAAATGATAACCTATCAACTTTCTTGAAATAGAAAACTTTTTGCTGATAATAATTTTTCCAAATATTATTAATTAGGTTTGTAGATAGATAAACAAAAATATAGTAGATTGTTTACTAGGTCCAGAAATACTATTTTGTGAACAAAAATGAAAG
>NW_006383015.1:3510576-3520629 GCF_000327345.1 Myotis davidii | reverse complement strand
CCATATAGTGGATTCCCTTTTCATTTTGATGATAGTCTCCTTTGCGGTGCAGGAGCTTTTTAATTCGATGTAGTCCCATTTGTTTATTTTTTCCTTTTTTCTCTTCCCCTAGGCAATATATCTGTGAATATTCTGCTACTTCACATATTTGGCTGCCTACATTTTCTTCTAGGATTTTTATGGTTTTATGACTTACATTTAAGTCTTTTATTCATTTTGAGTTTATTCTTGTGTATGGTGTAAGTTGGTGGTCTAGTTTCTTTTTTTTTTTTTGCATGTACCTATCCAATTTTTCCAACACCATTTATTGAAGAGACTGTCTTGATTCCATTGTATGTTCTTGCCTCCAATGTCAAATATTAATTAAGCATAATATGCCAGTACCAGGCTGTTTTGATTTTACAGTAGCTTTGTAGTATAACTTGATATCTGGTATTCTGATCCCTCTAACATTGTTGTTCTTTTTGAAGATTGCTGTGACTATTCAGGGTCTTTTTTGGTCTATATAAAATTTTGGAGTGTTTGTTATAGACTGTTAAATATGCCATTGGTATTTTCCCTTGCCATTCTTTTTCAGATCTGCAGTTATGAAACTTTGAAAGTAATAATTTTCCTATCCTACTTGCTGTTCCTCAACCAACCTGATAGTCAAAAAAAGACACATTAACATGTAAAAGGTCACAGCATTCACTGTTAAATAACGTGCTAGAAAATGGCTGGTTTCCTACAAAGGCTATACTACCTCAATTTCAACAGTTTTTACATATAATGGCAGCAAATTTTTGTTTCTCACTCTGGTCATCTTTATTTTCCAGGCTATAGGAAGCAGTAAAACATGTTACTTATGCTGTATTACATTCTGGAGTACATGTTTTAAAACCAATTCATTATCTTCTTATGTTACGGAAAACCTATTTAGTTTGGCCTTTAAAAATATCATTGTGAAAATTTTTAGTCATTCATACTTCTTGGAACACTTCTGCAAAACTCTAATTTCTGTAATATTTGCCAATGTCAATTAGTAGTATCTTTTCGCAATGTGCTTAAAAGGAAGAAAATGCCTCTGATATAGGAAGGCAGTGAGGCTCAAATTTAGGGAAGATATTCCAATATATATTATAAACTTGAATAGTTATCTGATTATTATAGTTTAAATCTATTACATTTTAAATGATCACCACAACTAAAATTCATGGACCCATATCTCTCATATATGTTTGAAATTTGATTTATATTAAAAAGTAATGCAAATTAAAAGCTTTTACCACTACAAAGTTTGGATTTCAATGTATGAAAACAATTTAAAAGGTCCTCTAATTCTAGATATGTGAAAATAAGACTGTGCTTGACTTTGGGTTGAGAAATGTAACTACATGAAATTTATAGAATGGTATTCACACACATACACATATACATAATCATAAAAATGGCTGTACCTAATTTACTCGTATTTGAAATGAATATTTTTTATTTGAATTCATCTAGTATTTTATCTGCTATTCAGCCTGATAGTTTAGCTTTCTATTAGAAAAAAAATAAAGGATTTATAATTACATTTGCTAATATTTATTCTGAAGTATTTGCTTAAAAAGTTAGAGCTTGATAAAAGCTACAGCCAATAGGTTAAACTATTGGTTGAAAAATGCAGATGCATTTAACAAATTAAATGTCTATGTCCTTGTCCTACCCCTTGATGTTCAATACCCTGTGAAGCATCTGTCAATCGTAACAATCAGAGTAATAGAATAGATGACTCCTTCATCTCTTTTAACTGAAAGTTCTATTGAGAACTATGATAAGTCCCTCTTCACCACAAGGATCTTCAGTTGCAGATGAGAACTGTTATCTACGCCTGTTCTGCCCTAGGGAGTAAGTTCAGAGTTTGAATGGCGCTAATGAAGCTCCTTGCTGTGCAACACAGAGCCGGCAATTTAGGAGGCTGATGCGAAAGAATCTCTCAAGTGGAATAACCACTTCTCAAGCTGAATGACTAGTCCTATAGCAGGTAGCACTCAGAGACCCTTTCTGCCTCTTCTTCTTCTGTTTGAGCAGCTCTTCTGACAGACAAGTAGACTATATGGCAATGTGTTTTAATAATTTTAACACTTCATCAATCTCCACTTTAATAGATATCACCCTCACCCCATCACCACCACCGTGTTTCTCTGAGTTTACTTTTTTACTACTTTTATCTGATTAGGGGAAACAGCAGAAATCCATTTTTTTCCCTACTTGAACAAAAGAACCCAATGCTTCTATTTCTTGTTCAAAGATTAGCCAATCTCTTTTCCTACAAGTTACCTTGGAAGTAAACAAACAAACAAACAAGAAACACACTCAAACACTCAAAAGCCTGGTGTAGTACAATTGTAGCTCTGCTTTGTGGTATGCGTGTCCTTGTTTTCACATGTGACAGGTAATATTCCCTCAGATCTAACACTGAGTTTCCCCGAAGGCCCATCCATGTCTTACTTGGCACCTGACCAGACGCTGCATTCTAAGGTGCTGTGTTGACCGGGTCTAACTTATGGAATGATAATCACAACTTTGACTATCTGGAAAATGCGTTTTTCCTTCTCCATTTATTTCCCATTCCTTCATTTATGCTCATGAGCTTTCAATATGACAATATACTTTTAAGGGTATTTCTACTTGCAAAATTTTAGGTTAGCAGAGTGCCCCCACCGTGAGAGAAACAGGGTTTTAATAGGGGGTGGAGTGAGGGCAGGGGAGCTGACTGTGGGCCCTGCCGATTGACCAGGCGCCAGTCGGGTCTTCTTACACAGGATGTGGTCATCTCTATGGCACGCATGTCCCTTGACTGTCATTGGTTAGTTTAAAGAAATCCCGGCTTCCAGGAAGAAGGTACTTTCCTGAGCACATGGCGACTGCCCCAACATGGAGGATCCGGGGTAAGATGGAGGGCATAGTCCTCGCCCTTTCACTTCAGGCTCTCAATAGATGTTATTGCAATTAATCATTTTACATTTATTTCTAACTCCTTCTGTCTTGGAAGCAGGGCTTTGTAAGATATATATCTGAGACCTGGTAGGGTTGAACACGTAAGAGATAGTCAACAGATGTTTGTTGTTCTGAACTTTTCATTCTATTTAAACCTTAATCTTAAATATATATTCTGTTTAAAACATATTGTAAAGTGTTTTAAAGTACTTTTTTAATGACTGAATAACCTAAGGATTATAATAATCTTGGAATTTACTTTGTTTTATAATATACATACCCATATCTACCTACATATCTATTTATTTATCATCTTTCTACCTATCCATATCTAATTTAGCCCATGGTTTTGAGGGTTTCTTTGATGTTCAACAGTCAATGTTTGACATATTATAAATGTAACTGTAGTGGTAATAAGAATAATAGATGAGTTTCCTGGGGGGAGAGAAATCATACATAAATTTTAGGTCATAATCTAGTAGGATGATATAATTTAACTTTTGAAACATGCAAATTATAGGCTGCTAATCCATGAAAACTACAAATAACCAACTCAAAAGAATTCACATTCTCACCTATGAATTCCTCTTACCTCCAACATAATGGTCATGCAATTAGTTACAACTCATTGGGATTTTGTGGTGAAAAATTTAACATAATGTGGTTACTTTCATTATTAATATCATTGTTTTCTTGTCAAACTTAATAACAATTGGAGTTATCCTGCTGGAAAAAGTTAGACAAAGACAGATAGGTAACTCTTTATTGTCAATTAGTTTAAGAAAAAAGTGCAGCTTTTATTCTAGCATATTTATCAAACTTGACACATTTTACACTTTCTAGGATTACATTAAAATGTTTTATGTGGATAAGTGTCAGAACTTTAAGTAATTTAAGCTTAAGGTAGTTATGGAGCTAATGGTTTTAGAATTTTCTTGTTATAGCACATAAAGATCTTTGCACAACCCATAAAGACATATGACACTAGAGTAGAAATATGTATTTTTAGACACTGAATAAATTATATTGCTACTTTAAGAAGCATACTATACTTTCAATTCCAACTAAGCCAGCAAATAATAGAATTTAAAAAGTCTGAGGTTTGTTTGACTATATACCCTGAAAATATTAATCAACTAATCTTTGTAGGTAAATGTCAAGAGTAACTATTGTGCAAATTAGATGGTAATTTTTATTAAAGTTGAGTGTATTCTATAAGTTATTACAGTATTAATCGATGATATATTAAAATGTACTCTGGTCAACATTGTGTACTACATCAGTGTGCTTTTGTGCTTTATTAATTACCTGCTGAAAGTTAATGCTCATCATGTGTCTCCTCAAGAAATATCATTTTGCTATTCGATGCCAAATCACAAAAGCTAAATTGCCAGCAGAATCTTTGTATTACTCCTTATTTTAGAAAATTCAAAGATCAAACTGATAATATATCAGATAAATAGAATAATACATTTTATTTTAACAAGCAGAAGGCTAGTCACATTTTTCTATGGGGAATAAAAACCCCTTGATTAAAAGCCAACAGAGGTTGTAAGCTT
Source organism: Myotis davidii (assembly GCF_000327345.1). Lineage (NCBI taxonomy): Eukaryota > Metazoa > Chordata > Mammalia > Chiroptera > Vespertilionidae > Myotis > Myotis davidii. Next base: position 3,516,109 of record NW_006383015.1, on the reverse strand, counting down.
TTGGGTAATGGCGCAGAACTTTTATATTCTGACTTGAACCCTGAATAATTGTGTAGCATCCTTATCTCTCTTAAAATGTGATTTATTTTAAAATACTGGTTTCTTACGACATTTAACAGTTAACTTTTATTAAAATAACATGTTAGCTGTGCATTTAAGGGTTGGTTGTACCCTTCATTTTAGAACATACTCACTTTTGAGTACACACTCAGAACTCCTCTAAAATTTGAGCCTCTCTCTGAGAGTGAGCTCTCAGATTGTATACATCAGTTGTGAAGAAAACACAGCTGGCTATCATAGTTAATGTTATTAGACCTTGGAAATGAAGTGCACTTTCATAAACCTGATTCCATAGTCCCCAAGCAAACTTCTGATTACTTGACACTCCTCCCCTTCTAGTTTCTTTCCTTGTGGAGACAGTGTCTCATCAGCTAAACAGTTGTTAGCCGATCACTTCCCTGCTTATGAAAGGCCTGGAGGTTACAAAACATTTTGCTGAGACTTGTCAAAATAAAATGGCCAGAATGCAAATATAAGGAACTACATTTCAAGATATTAAACACTGACTTTTAAAAACAGGCACAAAGAGAAAAACTGGTATGAGAATCTGCTCAGTAAGTGATGCTAAGGTTTTCCAAATTAAAGTTAGCAATTCATTAAAGCCTACATACTGTAGAAGAGTTTGGTGTTTAATATATATTTTATTGATTTGTTTGTTTTTTTTACAGAGAGGAAGGGAGAGGGATAGAGAGTTAGAAACATCGATGAGAGAGAAACATCGATCAGCTGCCTCCTGCACACTCCCCACTGGGAATGTGCCCGTGACCAAGGTACATGCCCTTGACCGGAATCGAACTTGGGACCCTGAGTCTTCAGGCCGACCCTCTATCTATTGAGCCAACCCGTCAGGGCGAGTTTGGTGTTTAAACTCTGATTTATTGTGAAAAGTATTCATTTATTTATTCACCCATTTATATATTTCTTTATTTGTTAATTCAGTACCTAATTACTACCTGCATTTTTGATCAAGGCACTTTGCCAGTCATTGAAGATACAGAGTTAGTTACATATTCCAGGCGTCGGCTATCTTGGAGCTTATAATCTACCTCCTACATATGTAACATATATGAGTATGTTTTTATGACTTTCTCTCCATTCTTAGTTTGTGTGATAGCCAGAGTTCTACAAATATTAGGCTTGTGTTTAAGAACTTTTTTCCCACACAATTGTTAAATATATACTGGATCACATGTACTAAAACCACATAAGCAGTAATTTCTAAATTTTAGAAATTTGCTAGAAGTTAGCATTTTAATTAAAAATTTAAATTTGGCCGAAACCGGTTTGGCTCAGTGGATAGAGCGTCAGCCTGCGGACTGAAAGGTCCCAGGTTCGATTCCGGTCAAGGGCATGTACCCGGGTTGCGGACACATCCCCAGCGGGAGATGTGCAGGAGGCAGCTGATCGATGTTTCTCTCTCATCGATGTTTCTAACTCTCTATCCCTCTCCCTTCCTCTCTGTAAAAAATCAATAAAAAAATATATTAAAAAAAATTTAAATTTGATCTTAATATTTGAGAGAATCTTTTTTCCCCCTAAAATTTACTTCAGTGTCACTTTTGGTTAATTACCATATATATAGTAACTAAAGTCCATGAGCTTTTTTCCTCCAAAATCTTGTCAAAAATGCCACAGTTGTATTTAAGAAACAGAATATATTACTACACACTGTGCAAATTATTTTCATTAAATAGTGTTCAGGTACTAGAATTAATAACAATATTTTATGTATATATTGAATGGTTATAAATTTCTTTTGAGGTAATCAAATTAATCTTTATTAATAATGTATCAAGCAATATGGTATTAGTTACCGAGGCAAAACTGCCAGATACCAGCATCACTGGGATGTAAAATTCAGAATACTCAGCATTGATGATCACTGGAAGAATTCCAGATGATTGAAGACTGTGAAACCATTTGACTTCTGAGACTTAAATGAAGTGTTATAAGAATGATCTGAATTAATCTCATGAATTGCTTCTTCTATGTTCTATATTGTAATTTTAGTTCAAAGGAAAAATTTTAGGCTAACGTTCTTCAAGATCTCAACTGAAATAAGAAAATTAGAATTGTGTGTACTCTTTTTTTGTAGGGGGCATATAGGCATGCTTCTGTTATGGGTCCTAAAGAAGAAATATAGCAACATTTTGGTATGAGTTATCATGTTACATAAATTTTGGTGGGAAAAAAACTCTGTGGGCAATCTAGTTATTTTTTGCCTTTGAGGATGAAAAGTTGACCTTTAGAAAACATTAGCTTTATGTCATCAAAATTGAGCAAATATGTATTGGGAAAGGTTATGTCTCTTCAGTGTCATTTGGTTATATCATCAAATGCTCATGATCTGTTTATTTGTTCTTTATGAATAGTCATAATTAAAAATACATTTTTTAAAACCTAGTTTACTTGTAACAATGTGAAAATATAATGATGTTTACTGAGTAAAAGAGGAACAATTATCAAGTGTTGGTAAATATTTCCTTCCACGTGCAGCGTGGATCAGGGTTCAGGACCTGGAAGTGGAGTCGCACACAAACGAAAGAGAAAAGACATGCGATAATTTGGAAATATTGGGGGACCAGGCAAGTAAGTCCAACTCAGGAGGAAGAACTTCCACTGGTGCTCAGGCCTCACCAAGCCTTTATTGATCTGGGATACACCCATAGCATAGCCCTTAGGCAGGCTACCCTGGCAATAGGCAGACTCGCCCATCAGCAAGGATTTACATAATAATAGATGGGGAAGTTGCTTCAGCTACCACTGCCTGGACAAACAGAGGTGGCACCTAGCTCCGACCTTTGCTAGGGTTTCATAGGCACCCAGCCTTCCGGGAGTTCTCTGTCTAGCTTATCAGCTAGTGAAAACAATAGGTGGTCTTCCACAATCAAGGAAGTATTTCTGGAGGGCTGAGTGAGAATGGTATACTTTTTTTTTTTTTTTTTTACCTACTGTCTTAAATATCAACTATCTGGTATAATAAAATCCTAATATGCAAATTATCCCCTCGAGAGTTTGACTGGGAGTTTGACCACTTGCTATGACATGTGCTGACTACCAGGGGAAAGCACAGACCATGGAGGGTGTTGGCAATGGGGTGCTGGTAGCAGGCAGCAGTGGAGGCGCTGCTGGCCCTGATGGGCCCCAACGAGAGTGGGACCGCAGTGGGTTGGTAGAGCAGGTGAGCGGGTGGCGCCAGGCCAAGGTGGGTTCAAGTGGGGGCCCAATCATCCCACTGATCGCCCCCCAGACTGCGACCGGCATTGCGGGGGCGGGGCTGACGCCCAGCTCCCAGGCACTGAGGGAGCTGGGAGGGGGCCCGCCCTGATAGATTGTTCAACAGGCAGGGTGGTGGAGCAGGTGAGGGGATGGTGCAAGGCCAGGGTGCGGGGCTGCGAGGCTGGGAGCACTAGCTGGGGCCCAATCCCCACAGGCCACCCCGAGGGACCCCACCCATGCACAAATTCATGCACCCGGCCTCCAGTAGATAATTCCAAATTATAACCAGGCTTATTGAAATAAATTATTGGCTAGAAGTTCACTGGTAAATTTTGTTTCTCTTTATATATTTTTTTTCTTTTAATTTAACTTGATTGTGTATAAAACATTGGGAAAACCGAATTATCCTTGTTTCCCCCATCTCTCTATGCAGATAGGATAGATACATAGGTCTGCAAGCTGCAGACGGAGATCAATAGCGTAGTTTCAGTCTGAGCCTGAAGGACTAAGAAGCAGGAGAGCCTACAGCATGAATTTCAATGTGAGTGTAAAACTGAAGGCAGGAATATAATGCCCTGTCCCAGCTCCAGACAGTCAGGGAGAGAGAGTAAATTCCTCCTTACACAGGCTTTTGTTCTGATCAGGCACTGACCAGATTGGATGAGGCCTGCCCATGCCCAGATAGGCAATGAGCTTTACTCAGTTACCAGTTCAGATGTGTGTCTCATCCAGATGTGTCCTCACAGATACAATGTTTAACCCAATATCTGGGCACCCTGTAACCCAGTCAAGTTGACACATAAAAGTAACCATCACAAGTCCTACAAACACACACACACACACACACACACACACACTATGCAGTTTGGAATTGCAATATCCTAGTTTATTGTTCTTCTGTGAGGACTAGAGAATCTTGAGGATTATCCACGTTCTCAGTTATAGATGCTCCTCTTTTGACTCTTCCTTTTTCCTGTGTCTCAGAACCGTCAAGGTTAGAGTTAATTTTGCCTTATTGCCAAGAAGGCTTGGTAACTTCTGGGTAAGCTCTGAGGAGGCGTTCCTTGTCTATTTGCTTAACAAATATTTATTGAGTTCTTCAATTCCCAGGTACTGTGGCAGGACAAGGATCTGCCTCATCTGGCTAAGTCAGTGGTTCTCAACCTTCTGGCCCTTTAAATACAGTTCCTCATGTTGTGACCCAACCATAAAATTATTTTTGTTGCTACTTCATAACTGTAATGTTGCTACTGTTATGAATCGTAATGTAAATATCTGATATGCAGGATGGTCTTAGGCAACCCCTGTGAAAGGGTCGTTCAACCGCCAAAGGGGTCACGACCCACAGGTTGAGAACCGCTGGGCTAAGTGGAAGCATGGGTCAATTGTCCTTTCAAAACTAAGTATCTTTCAGTTATCAACTTTATACACCCCCTTGCTGCTATATTTTAATTGTTGATGAAAATATGGTAAATAGAATGATAATGTACTGTTGATGGAAGTAAAATTGTCTGAAGAGCATTTTGGCAGTACTTAGTGAAATCAATCACACATATACCTTGGACTACAACACTCCAAAGTTCTGCACAAATGCAAAGGTACGACCTCTCTGTCTGTCCCTCTGTCTCTGTGTATGTTTGTACGTGTGTGTTTTCATTATAAATTTAGAAGTTAGATACCACTTTAAAGTTCAACTCTAGGAAATATGGTGAGCTATATATATCCAGAGTTCTAGTCTTGGCTGGTGTGGCTCCGGTGGGTGGTGTCATCCCTTGCACCAAAAGGTTGATCACCTGTCAGAGTCAGGGCACATGCCCTGGTTGTGGGCTTGATTCTCTGATAGGGGGCGTACAGGAGGCAGCTGATCCATGTTTTGCTATCACATTGATGTTTCCCTTTCTCTCTCCCTCTTCTCTCTCTCTCTCAAAATCAATAGCAGTATTTTAAAAAATAATTTAAAAATAGTAAAACAAGTAAATTTCTTTAAAAAAAAAAAAAAAAAGTTTTCATTTATTTTTAGAGAGATAGAAACTTGGTTGATCTGTTGCTTCCTGCACGCCCCCTACTGGGGATCGAACCCACAACCTGGGTATATGCCCTGACTGGGAATCAAACCCATCACCTTTCAGTGTACTGGATGATGCTCTAGCCAACTGAGCCACACCACTGGAGTAATATAGTTTGTAGTCTGTTGTGACTGGCTTCTCTCACATAGCATACTATTTTAAGGCTCATCCATGTCATAGCCTGTATC
>NW_006383015.1:3494466-3509896 GCF_000327345.1 Myotis davidii | reverse complement strand
TGTGAAAGGGTTTTTCGACCCTCAAAGGGGTCACGACCCACAGGTTGAGAACCGCTGCAGTGGATCTGAAGCAGAGTGGACGTGACTTACTTTACATTCTTCTTAATTCACCCTGTGATGTGTGGCTGGTTGCAGATATCTTGCCTTTTCTGTCATCAGTCCTCTGGAGGCATCAGAAGGTGAAAACCCATCACACGAGGCATTACTGTCCTTGGCAACTGGATGCCTGTTTCTCAGAATCAGGGTATGCAGTCTGCTCATCTGCTTGATCACAAAGGCTGGGACTAGTCCCATGTAGGTCATTATAAATTTGGCATTTATGTTTGCAAAGGTTTACTGTTCACCCATGAAACTCCCTTATTGTGCTTTCAAAAGACATTTGGGGGCATTAATATGTGAAAAGTTATTAATATAGCAATCTCAGAGTGTAATTTATGCTTATAGCAGAGAACTTATGATGGAAATTATGTTTGAAAACACCAGTACAGGAATTATTGGCAGTGTGTTCCATAACATTTTGCCCAATGGTAGAGTAGAGGATGAGGGAGGGAATCAGTCTTTCCTTTGAACTTCTTTTTGCTAAGGACTATGTTAAGTTCTTTTATAAATTTACATCAATTTTTAAAATAATCCATCAACATTGGTCTTATTAGAACCATTTTACTGGTGAATAACCTCAGAGTCTCTGAGTAATAAATGATTTCCTTGAGATCAAGTTGATAGACTTAATCTGCAAATATGTATTGAACACCTACAGTTATTCTCGTGAGATGATACAGACAGGAAACATAGTTGCAATCCAGGTGATTTTCCAGATGAGAAAAACCCACCAATGAAAATACCAAAATTGTTATTAGGAGTAAATAGTGTATTTGGATTTTGCTCATTGGAGTTATATATTTAAAAAATAAAACACACTTTATTTTGCAAGTGTAAACATGATACTCTACTAACAAATAAAATCTTTCAGTTTAAGTAAATGATTTATTTTATTATTTTTTAACATTACAAAATATTAGTTCAAATTTTTTAAATAGCTGCAGTTATGCATTAAAGAGTACAGAATTAGAATAGAGCTGTAGGTAATAAACCACATACTGCATTATTTGGTTTACAAAATTGATGTTAATGCGTGCAGTTATCACAATAACTATGAACTTACGGTATTTCCCCCTTATCCATGTTTTCACTTTCTATAGTTTTGGTTACCTATGGTCAACCTCAGTCTAAAAATATTAAATGGAAAATTCCAGAACTAAATAATTCCTAAGTTAAGTGGTGTGCTGTTCTAAGTAGTGTATGAAATCTCCCACCATCTGCTCTGTTCGGCCCAGAACGTGAATCATCCCTTTGTCCGGGATATCCATGCTCTATACACTGCTTGCCCCTTAGTCAGTTAGTAGCCATCGAGGTTATCAGATTGACTGTGGCAGTATCACAGTGCTGTGTTTAACTAACCCTCGTTTTATAGGGGGAAAAAAAACATTAAATATTGTGTTTGGTACTATCCGTGGTTTCAGGCAGTACCAAGGAATATATCCTTAACAGGTAAGGGTGGAGCGGGCAGGGCTCCTATAATCCCTTTGGCCTGAGATCAACCTGGTTAATGGATGCTCAGACACACAAGTAGTTAAGGGGCAGAGTGAGGATTCAAATCCACTTCCTCTAGCGCTATTTGCAGAGCTCTTTTCAAGACCCCCGGAGAGTGTGTGTACTCACTTCCTGCTCTGTGTATGGAAAAAAATGTCCTCCAGCACATTGTTCTGTCTACTTTAATTTAATAATGAAGCAGAGTATAGTAGAAATTAATGTGCTGGCACAGTTAACTATTCCTTACTTACTTTTCTTTCCCTGTGGAATATGCTACTCCACAGGAGCCTTTTTAAATGGGGACATCCCATTAACTTCCTTACACAGAGCTGGGGAGACACAAACATAGCCGTGAATATGGCCCTCAGGCACTTGAAAGGATGCCACTCCAAACATGACAGAGCAGCAATCATACAAGGCGGGTGGCAGAAGCGGGAAACTAGAAGATAGGGTTGCTTACTTTTTCTCCAAATGTGATCTGCTTAGCCCTGGCCAGGAAGCTCAGTGGTTAGCGTGTGGGCCTGTGCACCAGAGGGTCTCTGGTTGGATTTCCAGTCAAGGGCACATACCTGGGTAGCAGGTCTGATCCACCCCCCAGTTGGGGTGCATGTGGGAGGCAACCAATCAATGTGTCTCTGTCACATTGATGTTTCCCTTTCTCTCTCTCTCTCTCTCTCTCTCTCTCTCTTTCCCCACCCTCCTTTCCACTCTCTAAAATCAATGGAAAAAAATAGCCTGACTCCTTGTGTGAGGATTAAAAAAAAAAATCTGATCTGCTTCAAACTTATTCAACATGCAGATGCCTGGGTCCCAATTCTCACTGAATCTGAATCTGATTCTCACATCAGGGTTTCAAATGTGCCATTTGGTGCATTTGGTTGGGGGGGAGGGGGGGAGGTGCCAAATTAATTTACTTAAAGGCATGGTACAAATGTGCCGTTTTTAAAAGCTCCCTAGATGATTTTTTTTTTTTTTTCATTCAGGCACATGAAACATCAGGACTCTGAGGACCTAGGTCATACTGAGTCAGTATACTTTTTTGTTAGGGTACTTGGTCTGCACTAGCATACTCTTGATAAATTTAATAAACTGGAATTTGACTGAGAGGCCTCAAAATTTAATTGCGGCAGAAGCAGCATGGGGAACAGGAAGGGACCCAGTTGATCTTTGGGGTGTAGGAAAAACAAACTGCAACAGGAACAATTTGTCCAGGACAGTGCCGCTCAAACTGGATGGACATCTGTCGGTTTTGGTGTCTTTGCCCCCAGGGGTTGCACCGGTCAGGACTAGCCCGCGGGCCTATGGGCAGCTGGGCCCTAGCGGCACGGGCTGGGTCCCATGGGAAAAAATCCCAGGATGGAATCTGGAACCATTAGCAAAAGGAACTAACGCTGAGCAATTCAAACACAGCTGCACTCCCTACAGCACATAGGAGTTTAGTGTCGCCATTGATGAAGCCCAAAATTGGCGTTCTTCAGGAATCCCTAGTAAGATCTAGTCTGGAAGAGGCTTCCATTTGTTGGGACAGCATACACTCTCATGCCGTCAAGTAACAATGAGTGCCAAAGCGTTAAACAACCCCCGTCCAGTCTACCTCAGCCCTGGGGTGGCTTTGAGTCACCCGCTTTCCCTCGTGCACACCTAATGAGTTCCCTACCTCACCGCCAGAGAGCCTGTCAAGTTTTCAGCTGTAACCCCCTAGTCTGGTTAATTCAATAATGTTTTGTTATCAAAAGATAGCAGAGATAAATCACTTTGTCTTTGGCGCAGTGCCCACTTGAGTTAGTTATTGATTGAAGTTTAATGACTCACATATCTATAGCCTGTCTGCCATTAGGTTTCCATTGCCTGCCCTCTGCCTTAACACTCCCTCTACCTAGAACACTCCTCCAGATCATCGCATTTTGGGCTCCGTGTTATCATTAGTATTTCAGCTCAAATGAAATTTCCTCAAGGTGCCCTTTTCCAATGATTAAATCTCCGTAATCGTCCTCACCCCGGTCCACCCTCTGCTTTCCACCCTGCCCTCACTGCCTGATCACTCCCTGGTTTATCAGGAAACGCTAATAAGATGTATAAGCATACTAGTAAGATAAAAGCAAGCCAGAGTAAAGGATGTTCTCATAAGAAAAATAGATGACTACATCTTATAGCACCTGGGCTTTATTTTGGAATACCGTAATGTTTCCTTCTTTGCACTTTTCATTATTTGAGTTCATTTATTGGTGCATTGGTTTCCTTGTCTGAAATATGTTAGCATATTAATCCCCAACCCCCTCTACTCACACACTCTAAGTGTCCATCTTCTTCAACTTGGTGTATGTAAGACTCACTTATTTACAGTAGAAGTTAAAGAATTTATATTTTGTATGGAATACATGTGGACCTCATAATGCCATTCTCCTTTGCAGGGATATTGAAGGCCCTTCTTTTCCGTCCTATCTTTAACCACTTCTCACCATTCACCTCATGTCTTAAACACACCACTGTGCACAGAGTTTGCTGAATATGCTATATATGCTCTTCCATTCTCCCTGAGGATTTCTGTTTCCTTTGCCTCCTCCAAAATGATAAAGGAAATGGGGGGGAGGGAAGGCAGGGGAAGAGATAGAGGTAGAGATAAAGAGGGAGAGATGGTCACAGGATGGACTTGGTTGTTAGACCTTTAAACACCCAATTATCTCTTTGTCTCTTCTGTTAATTTTTACCGTATTTGCCGGCGTATAAGACGACTGGGCGTATAAGACGACCCCCCACTTGGAGGCATATTTTTCAGGGCCAAAAAATCGTCTTATACGCCGGCACATACGGTAGCTTTTGCTAAGTTTCTTCTCCAGATTTTCTTCTCTTTCCTTGGTAGGTAAGACTTTAACTGTGTCTTGTACAAATCAATAATTTAAACACAATTAATCTAAAATAATAAATAAATATTCATTTAGAAACTAATTCTAAATGATAGTTGGCTCACATTAACAAAGTTAAGCATCTTATTTTAAAGTGAGCATTTTTTCTAAATATAATCACTTTAAAATAGCTAAAGTTTACCTTTAAACTATTAGTAGAAAAATATTACCACTTTAAAGCAAGATGTAAATTAGTTTTACCACAATTCAAGAGTGTTTAAATTTTAGTCAATGATTAGGAAAGATGCAAGGTGTTAGACCTAAAATATTATAAACTGGGTTAATTAGAGTATATTTACACTTTTATTGATATAATTATACTAGAGGCCCAATGCATGAAATTCATGCACGGGAAGGGGGGAAGGGTCCCTCAGCCTGGCTTGCACCCTCGGGGATGTCCGACTGCCAGTTTAGGGGATTGGGCTTAAATTGGCAGTTAGACATCCTTCTTGCAATCTGGGACACTGTATGTACCAGTGACCATACTTTTCATACAGGTGAAAGACATCTTGCTGTCATATGGGCAGCTACAATTTTTTACCCAGATTATAAAAAGTAGTACATAACGTGATCCTTCTGAAGCAGTAGTACCATTTTCCCCATCTTATGGGTGGAAAAACTAAAACAGAGAGAAGTTAAGTAATTGGCTTTGTTACATAGTAGTAAGTGTCAGAATCAGGGTTGACCATGAAATGTGCAAGCCAGAGTCCATGCATGTCATCGCTGCATTATCCTATTTTTTCAGTGTTAGACTAGCCTTGCCAGGTTTTAATTTTTAAATCTAAGAGCCTATTCCCAATATATAAGGGAAGGTCCGTAGGCCTGGCCGGCAATCAGGGCCGATCTTCGGGGCGACTGGTTGGGGGAGTGATCAGGGGGCCCCCCGCTAGCACCCACCTTGGCTGGCGGCCTTGTGCTGCCTGCTCACTAGCCTCACACCCCACTGCTGCTGCTGGTCACCTCCCAATCAAGGGGGTAGAGGGGGGATGCTGCAGACGCTCAATGCCAGAGCTCTCCCAGACCAGGGACAGCTCCTGCATTGAATGTCTGCCCCCTGGTGGTCAGTGCACCTCATAGTGATTGGTTGTTCTGCTGGTCATTCAGCCGTTCAGTTGATTTGCATATTAGGGTTTTATTATATATGATATAAAACTATACAAAGATATGCAGTATTAAATTTATATGTAAAAGTTATTCAAATAAATATATATTTAATTGAATATTATTTTATTTTATTCTTGCATACATTAAATAATACAATTAGACCTACAGATGAACTCCAGTGTTATGAAATTCAAACACAGCAGGATTTTTACATTCAAATGCACTGGTCCTCCTTAAGAGACTCTGAAAGCCCATTCATAATTATTTGAACAATTGAAAAATGCCACTCTATTGATTTATGCCAAGTTTGATTAATCTTTCTTAAAAATTAAAAGCTAGTTTTATTATTTACCTTTAGTTTAATAAGGGAATCTAGAAGGCTTGTTTGGACAACTTTATTAAAGTATAATTTGATATATAGGTACTATTCTGATAGCAAGAAGGAAAGAACTTAGATTTCATTATTTAATTTTGAAAATTAAATAAATAATAAATATTTAAATTGTTCTTCATTTGTTAGTCAATGAATTGTGACCATGAGTGATCATGATTTTCCATGGAGATACTATGAAAATTTTACTAAAATTTATGCTAAAGTTATTTTATGATTCTATGCATTTGTAGAATTTGGTAGAAAGATCAATGAGCGTAGTTGACGTAGGTTAAGTTTTTTCAGATTTCTGTTAATAACATAATATTTAAACTCAATTTATCAAATTTACAAGATAATCTCATCAAATTTTAATTATTACATTTTTGTATAATTAGTGCTTTTCTTAGAGAATAACACAAAGTACATATCATTTATTTTCCATGTATATTAATGTGAAATTCTTGGACATGAAACAGTGTAGAAATTTCACACTTCAATCCAGGCAATTGGCATCTTATACTGAAAATAGAATACTGTGACATTTTTACCATTTTAAAGAAATGTACATATTAAAATTATAGTAATTGCTTTAATCAGGAAAAATAAGGTTGATAGCATTTTGAGCTAATTAGGAGTCAGAAAATAACCAAATGTGTATATTTGATTTATAAGGTACACTATAGTTTAATAAATAGTAGTCTAATATTTGAAAAAGAGCTTTATTTTTATATTGAAGTCATTCAAGTTACAGAAAAACACTATACAATCATAACCCATTAGAGTTTACTATCTATTTGGGTAACTGCACTACCCACTGATAAGATAAATAACAATGCAAGCAATACTTCATAAGTAAGGCAAATATTTTATATAAATGTCAATCTATTTTTAGAGAGGAATGGTGTGTTAAAAGAAGAGGCTAATGTTAGTTTGACTATGGTGAAAACCTTCATGATAGATGGAAGATTTTTAATGGCATAGAAAATTGTTCAATATCAGGAGATAGAATATTGATGGATGAGACTTTCAAGAAACAGTAGATAGAGGGAGATAGAAGAGGGAATAGAAACAGTCCAGGAGACAGAGAGGATGTGAATATGACCAAAGAGAATTACTTGTGTACAGTAAGTGAGATATATTTTAAAGGCAGATTAGAATATATCATAGAGAATTAGTATTGTAACTAGAGGCCTGGCACACAAAATTCATGCAAGGGTATGGTTCCTAGGCCTGGCCTGCAATCAGGGCCATATTCCCTGGCTATCTGGAACCATCCCTGCCCCCTCCTGCCATCCACCTCTGGTTCCCCATTTGCCATCGGGCAATCGGAGCCTACTGGATGGAGAAAGGGATTGAGAGGTGGTCAGTGTGCCTCATAGTGACTGGTTGAGTGGTCATTCTGGTCGTTCCGCCATTAGGGTCAGTTTGCATATTACCCTTTTATTATATAGGATAGAGGCCTGGTGGATGGGTGGGAGCTGGCTGGCCTGCCCTGGTGGGGGCCCCAGATCGGGGTGAGGGTGTCCCCATTGGGGAATGGGGCTGGCAGGGCAAAGGGCCACGGTTGTTCTGGTCTATGGTCGTTCTGGTCATTCTGTTGTTTTGGTCGCTGGGCTTTTATTATATAGGATTATATACTTTAGCAAAAGTAGGTCATTTAAAGTTTTTTAAATCTTTGGAAGATATTTTGGAGAGAACAATTGGATATGTTCATTTTCAAGGTGTGTCCACAGATGGACCTTCTCATAACATTATCTGGGGAGTTGCTAAAAAATGCATAATCAAGGTCCCTAAATCTCAGTCTTTTGATTCAGTAAGTCTTGAAGGATCCAGGATTCTGCATTTTTTATCAATATCTTCTCCTACCTCTTATTTCACAATGAAGTCCCAGAGCCACTGCAGGAGTGACCAGAGCCAGTGGAGCTCTACTTTAGGGGTTCTGGAGCCCTAATCTCATGTCCCTCCCCACGGTTTGTCTTCATTGTGGAGCATCTCAAACATTCTAAGTTAACAATACACCTGAACAATTGTGAATGTCTCCTAACCTGTGTTCAGAGCCTAGGCCCTCAAAGAACATTATATAATTGTCACCATATTAATCAGGACATTTGGTTGCATGAAATAGAATCATGGGATATATAGACTCAGCAATTCCATTTCTCTAACTATAGAATATATTTTATTTTTTTTGTAAACAAGTTAGGAATTTCACCTGGGCTTTTGTTTTCAGGGTTTTATTTGTTTGTTTGTTTGTGTATGGATAAGTACAAAATTACATTTAAGAAATGTAACTCCATATTTTTTAAACTATTTTTTAAAATATACTTTATTGATTTTTTACAGAGAGGAAGGGAGAGGGATAGCGAATCAGAAACATCAATGAGCGAGAAACATCAATCAGCTGCTTCCTGCACAGCCCCTGCTGGGGATGTGCCCACAACCAGCGTGCGTGCCCTTGACCAGAATTGAACCTGGGACCTTTCAGTCCCCAGGCCAATGCTCTACCCACTGAACCAAACTGGTTAGGGCTCCATATTTTTTAACTATTGATGCATCAATTTGAATTATTAGTATAAGGTCATGTGTAAATTAGGCACATATGGAATGTGAATGACAAATAACTAAGGCCTCAATTTGTAATTCAAGAATCTGTAATCGTTTCTCCTTTTTTATTTGCCCTTTGTAAAATCAAATTGGTGATCCTTGGTATATACCCAAAGAGGTTGAATACTTATGTCCACACAAAAGCCTACACATGGATGTTTATTCATAATTGCTGGAAGAAACCAGCATATCCTTCAGGGTGTTAATGGATTAATAAACTGTGGTCCATCCAGACAATGGAATATAATTCAGCACTAAAAACAAAACAAAACCAAACAAACAAACAAACAAACAAAAAAACAGTGGGCTTGATGTCCCACTTTGCAGATTTTCTTTTTCTCTAGACAGCATCTTGGCTCTTCCCCCAGGATCTTGCAGATAACAGTAACAAAATTACAGTTATGAAGTAGCAACGAAAATAATTTTATGGTTGGGGGTCACCACAACATGAGGAACTGTATTAACCCCTTCCCCGGCAGAAACGTGTATACTCGTTTTCACAAAATGTTCTTTTTCAGTCGTCGACGAGTATACTAAGAAAATATGGTAAAAAAATATGGTTTATAGGAAGACGAGTTACAAACTGTTTTCATAACCAGCATCAAAAATACTATATAGAACCAAAATAAAAAAATTAGTCTGAAAAAGAAACGTTTTTAACAAAAAAATTGTTGGGGAAGGGGTTAATGTGAACCTAAATCTGCTCTAAAAAAATAATCTTAGAAAAAAACACACCATGTCTTCCATTAATTCAGTGTTGATACTTAATATTCAAAGAGACTGAACCCTCTGACTGATGAGTGTCGGGCTGTCATGAGAGTTGCCACATGAAGTTAAACGCTGACTTTGTTTTCTCTGTGAATTGATTGTTCATGTGAAATCAATTTCTAGCGCTGCTGATGTATAAGATATAAACCTATCTGAACTCTTTGTACTCACAATACTTCTGATACCAAACGTGAAGATTTCCCCCACATTCCCCCCCACCCCCCCCACACACACATGTTACCTAGTTTTTAAACTCTCTGGCCACCACAGATTGGCCTATAATTCAATTCAGTTTTGGCACTATCCAGAGTTAGCACAGATCCCCCAGATTAAAGGCTCAGTCTCATAAGACAACCCCCACTTCAGATGTCATTCACAATTCCTATGTTGCCCCCTGTAGTTCTGGCCAGGCTATAAATTCAGGAGGTTCCTACAACCCCCTCTTCGGGTTTCCTGATTTGCTAGAGCAACTCACAGAACTCATGGACAGTGCTTGGCCCACTATTACTTACAGTTGTGGTTTATTGTAAAGAATAACTGGAAGAGATACACAGGTGTAGTATGGGGGGAGGAGTATGATCTTCCAAACACTTTTCAGGCTTGCCGCCCTCCCACAGCCTTGATGTGTTCATGAACCCAGACCCTCTCCAAACCACATTGTTTAGAGGTTTTTATGGGGGTTTCGTTATGTAGCCATAATTAACCATTAGTCAGTGTCGATTAATCCCATCTCCAGCCCGCCTCCCCTCTGCAGAGATCAGGTGTGGAGCTGCAAGTTCCAACCCTCTGATCATGCCTTGGTCTTTCTGGGGACCAGCCCCTATCTAGGGGCCCTGAGTAACCTCATCAGCATGCAAAGGACATTCAGTATTCTGGAGATTTCCTGGAGATTTAGGAGCAGTGTGCCAGCAAGCTGGGACAAAGACCAAATATATATTTCTTATTGTATCACAACCCACCACTTATCTTTCCTTTAAAAACATGAAACAATTGCTGGTTTATGGTGTGTATAAAACTTTTTCACTATGCTGTCACTAAATTGAAGGTAACATTTTATGGTTTAGCCTCACCTGTGAATTCTAGCTTCTGTTGTAATAGAGAAAATAAAGATAGACAAGTAACATATTAGAGGACTGTGAAAATATTCATGAAGCATCTACCTTTAGGCTTATGTGAAGTAGGCAGGGATTTCTTATTAGTATTCTACTTTTATACGATGTACCTGTTTTATATTGTGCTCTTTTGTTCCATTGTCTAAATCTAAAGAAATGGTAGCTTTCTACCTAGCAATTAAACTAATCTCTGTGTTTTTTTTATGGAGAATGTGCATTTATTTGATGTACTTTGATAAATAATTTAAATGGATGAAAAGGCAAACTGTTCTAGTAATAAATTTTTAACCAGAAGTAGGTTAGGTACTTTGAAAGCTAGAGTAATGCATACAAACCATATTGGTTAATATTTAAAACTGACATAAAAATCATAAAAGATGTGTTAATCATAATCCAAGACATACCAGAGTAAACATCAATCAATCTACCCCACTTTTCAACCTTAACTGCCTCAATATTCAAGTTCTGTAACAAAAGATATATTCTCGTGTGACTCTTAGACATTGATTGGTCTATTATCAGCAGAAAGGTATCCTTCCTTCATGATACATATTGAATAGTGTAATAAACTAATAAAATTGAAAGGCACTTCATTAGATTAATTATGAAACTTAATTAGTAAATTATGACATAACATATTTATGCCAATTTAAGGAAACGCTTGTTCTGTGACTCTGATTTTTTTTTAAAAAAATCTGAAAACCTTATAGAACTTAAAATAGAGGAAACATATCTGCATTCTGAGTTTTGATTATCAGTATTCTAAATGACAAATCCTTGTACTTGAACAAATTATATTATGGTAATTTTTTCCTTTAAAGGGAGAATATCAATGGTGGAAGAATAATTCTGGCTATTTATCATCATATTTGAAAAAGTAGAATAACAATAAAGCCCATTTAGGAGACACATTAATCTCCCTTGTGACTCCAGAAGCAAGCTGAATTTTAATAAGCATCTTCAGAAATTATTTGAAACAGATCTCCTCTCTTCTCTAAGCATATATCTCTAACATTCTTTTAGAAAGTTAAGACATTTAGGCTAACACAATGCTGGATGCTTATGCTTTAGGGAGTGATAAAATAGAAAAGTTTGGAGGGAGTTTCCTTCCTGGAGCCTTGGAAAGAAATATCAGTAGGGGGCTAATCAATTACTGTGATACAAAATCACCTCTTCCTTTAGCACAGTGTTATGTTAGGGCTCTGACTGCTAAGTGTCAGTGCTGGGATTTGAACCCTGCTCTGCCTGAATCAAGTGGCCACACCTTTGACCACAATATCTTAAGAAGGTATTTTGTTGAGCCAGATAATCAGAGTTCAAGCCCCCAACTCTATACTTACTAGCTACACTTAATCTCCATGTCTCAGTTTTTCAGCTCTAAGTGGAAGTGATAGTAATAACAACAGTACTTACCTCATAAGTTTGTTATGAGGATTAAATGAATTCATACATTTAAAGCTCTCAGAATGATTGATGGAACATAATAAGTGCCCAAGTCATTTAACAAGTAGACCAAAATAGTTACCTAGGGGTATGTTTGTCATCAATCTTAAGAGTGTTTTCTGGAAATTCATATTGATCATGGTTACATATTCCTTTCCTTTTTTAAAATGAACTTATTACCACTTGAGTGCAAGTTCAAGTAATGGGATTTTGGGGGGGTACTTTTTTCTGTACTTTCTGACATTTGAGAAACTAGTAAGTATAAGTTTCCGATTCCAAAACAAGTTTGACATTGTAGTTCTCAACAGAGGCCAAATTTCTTCCACTTTGAGTCTTGGTGCATTATGTTGCCTGGCCAATAATATTCTGCCTGGATTTTCATAGCGTCAGCTCCATCTCATCATTCAGGTTTCATCTCCATGGCACCTCTTTTGTGCATGGCCTTTCCTGACATCCAATCTAATATTTCACTACCACCACAGCAACCCCATCTCACCATTCACTACACCACTGCTGTGTATTATTTATTCTATCATTTACTCTAAATGTCATTCTCAGTTATTATAAATGAATGTCTAAAAATAATTGTTTATTATCTAACTTCCCTGCTTAAATGTAAGCTACTTGAGGGCAGAGATCAAGCCCTGGGTAGGCCATGTATTGCTCATATTACCTCCAATTCAGCAACTCTTTAGGGAGTCTGATGGTGCTTTTCATGGTCTTCTAGGTACAAGTTAGAAACATGTACTCTTCTGTTCCTTACTACTTACCGAAAACATGGTTATGTGGAAAATACATTTTTGGAGGTCTCTGATCATTTATAGTTCTATCTCTTCTTATAGGTATTCTTTGTTTTACTCCAAATTTTTACCAAACATCACCAACCTGGGTATCTGGCATCATTTTGCTACTTATAAAATGGTAGAATTGCTTTTAGTAGAACTGTTTCCACAGTGTGTCCTAGCCCACACTGAGAAGAGTTATAAGAAACAGACTTATAAAACTTACCATTATTATTTCAGATGTTGTGCAATTGAGGATTTGACTTGTGTCCTCAATATATGTAGTTTAAGAAAACAGAAACAACTTTAAGTAGTTAAAACAGAAGAGAAGCACCTTCGTCAGTTTGTCTCAGTGGATACAGCATTGGCCTGCAGACTGAAAGGTCCCGGGTTCGATTCCTATAAAGGACATATACCTTGGTTGCAAACTTGATCCCCAGTCTTGGTTGAGGCGCATGTGGGAGGCAACCAATCGATGTGTCTCTCTCACATCAATGTTTCTATTTCTCTGTCTCTCCCCCTCCTTTCCACTCTCTCTAAAAATCAATGGGAAAATATCCTTGGGTGAGGATTAACAAACAACAACAAAACAAAGAAAATAGAAGAGAAGGAATTTAAATGCAGGGCAGTTATGTGGGTGATGGAAACACTGAGAGAACAAATGACACAATCAGGCAAATGAGAAAATAGTGACAGATTGGCTACCACTGCTAGGCTGCAGGGACAAAGTGAATAGGTGATGTTCCTGAATCCAGAGGGTGAGCATTTCTGGAAGGAGGAAGCTGTATCTGTGAAATGAGATGCAGAGCCAGGGGCATGCAGGCAACACAGCAGCTTTTAGGGACTTCAGATTAGAAGCTGGGAAAGAAATATCCTAGCTGCTCTTTTTCTGTCTCCCTCCAATCTCCAGCCAGCATTTGCCATTGGCTGAAACCAGCTGCAGGCTGAGACCAGCTGGAGGGAAGTGGCTTTCATATCCTGTAGCATTGAGCAGAGGAGGAGGGGAGTGAGGAATAGGTCTAAAGGCAACCTGGCTCAAGATGGGCATACCACTCCATGAGGAATCGTCATTCAAACTGGACTCAGTCTTCAGGATGGGAAATAGGTGTCGTCCTTCATGACAATTGAGTTGTTTATATATAATAGGCACTAAAATATGCTACCCATCATGATTCTCTCATGTGTTGGTTTCTGAAGAACATAAAGAAAGTCATATTTTGGCTCCCTTTTGGCATAGTGCACAAGAGTCTTCAGGAATATATTTTGAGTCCTAAACTTATTCCCAGATTTATTCCCTGAATGTTGTCAATCACTAGGCTAGGTACTGCAGCTACAGCTGAGGGTTAGTGACACATATAGTCCTTGTTGGCAATGGCTCTGAGAAAGAGGCTACTGTGGTTCTTGGCGCTAACCAATCTAACCAATCCGCCCACTCCCTTGATAGGTAAGGCTGTTGAAGGGACAAGGTGAGCAATCGTGACATACTGAGTTCCTCTTAGAAATCTGGGTTTCTGACTCCAAAACTTACACTCTTTTATTTTTGCTGACATTTTAATATTCTTTTCTAATTTTGCTCTTGTCCTTAGCTTATGTATTATTTCCTCTGAGAAAGTTATTGCCTAAAAATATCTGTCACAGCACTTAGAATGCTAGAGTAGGACATTCACCTTACTCTTTCTCTTAGATACATTGAGGGTAGAAGCATTATTATTTATATCTTTACTTTCAACACCTACCATAGTGTTTAATATATACAACATGCCCAATAGACACACTTTAAAAAATCAATGAATAAGGAAATGGATGAATAAATAAAATTAGTATCTGGTTAAGTCAGTCCAGTTCCCTTATTGATGAGGTAAATAATATTTGATATTTTTACTGGTGGCATTTATTTAAATATAGATATTACCAAAATTCAAAATCACTCAAACCACCAGGAGAAAGGTAATGTCACTCAAAACAGCAATAATAACAACAACAAAACAAATCACACCAAACTGAATTCAATTAAGACTAGTTATGGGATGTAAAACTTGCAAATCACACAAGTTAAAAAATAGAAGCTGAAAATTACAAGGAAAACACAAGTTGTGCTGATCTACAAGTCATACTGGTATGCAAAATAAATGCCTGCTATGCATTGTGCTATGATCACAGTCATTAGGCACTTATATTGTTTAACCCATTTTCTAAATCTGGCATGTACTTCTTTGATGAATTGTACACTTCTTTGGATAATGACCATATAGATGGGCAATAAGACTCTCCGTAAGAGTCTAATATAAAGATGATAAAGAGACTAAACCCCTCAATGCATAAAAATTGCAAAAGACCAGCTGTGTTTTTAGGTGCACAGAAGAGTCATTAATAGGTAGAATTTGCTTTGTGCGTTACTAGACTCCTGGGAGGAATCTAGAGTCCCATTTAGTTCATGGCTCTATTTGTTACACGGCTAACATTTGGATCCTGACCTCATAATAGAAAGCTGCAAACCTAGATGCTGAGAAAATGTGACCTCATGACTGAGCCATAACTATTCATAAATTTGGGAAAAGTTGGCTGTGATAACACTGAGAGATGAAAATTCAAACTAGTATGAAAAGAGCACTGTCTTCTTCACTGGCTGTTTAAGTAATTCAGGACATGGCAATATGCATGAGGCAGTGCTAAGGCCAATATACTTTGTTCTTTTTGGATAGAATTGTGAAAAGTACCACACTTTTTAAAATGCTGTAAGTCCTGATTAGA
>NW_006383015.1:3493996-3494359 GCF_000327345.1 Myotis davidii | reverse complement strand
AAGAACTGTGTCAATGACGGTGAGAAGTTCTTGTGCTGGTTTGTGGTGTGATAGCTGCAACCGAGAGGCTGACCTCAATGTAAAGATAGGTTATGCTGTGTCTGGGGTTTAAGGTACTTTTACTATGGGTACATTTACTATATGGAATGTTCTGCTGACACACTATTTATTTGTATGTCTGATAGATCATTCATTTGTCAATTTATTTATTACTTTCAACAGTCAATTACTGAGTTCCTGGACACTAGTAATAAGGTGACATGATGCTCCAAGAATTCATGGTGTGGTAAAAGGGTCAACTAATAATACAAGTTGAAATTGCTAACACACTGGATAAAACTGCTTTGAGAAGAAAGCAGGAAT
>NW_006383015.1:3439617-3493965 GCF_000327345.1 Myotis davidii | reverse complement strand
AATGATTAGTTTTGTGTAGGAAATTTGAGAAGTCAAAGGAAGAGTCTTTATTAGAGACTAGAGGCTCAATGCACGAAATTTGTGCAAGCCTGGGCCTTCCTTCCCCCGGCTACTGGCACCAGCTTCCCTCTGGCACCCGGGACCCGGGCTTCCCTCCGGCCACCAGCAGGCACCCAGGACCCAGGCTTCCCTCTGGCTGCCAGCAGGCACCCAAAACCCGGGCTCCCCTCACAGCCCTGGCTCCATCTGGAAGGTTGTCAGGAAGGACGTCTGGTCTAATTAGCATATTACACTTTTATTATTATAGATGATTCTACTTGAGCAGAGGCTTCCATATGAGTAGCATTCCTCCAATTATTGAAAGAAGAAAGCCCTGGTAGGCAAAAATAAATGATTACTCTGTGGTTTAAACAATAATTAGTATTTATTTCAGAGTCTAAGCAACTAGCATGTAGGCTAATATTAATTTGATCTCCTCTTGCTCCATTGCAACCACCTCCCCAGCCATGTGAAAGATGATCCTCGGTCACACATGATCTGTATCATTTGCCAATCCTTCAATAGTGTGGCTCCTTCTTACATCTTATGTCATATTAGTTCTGTACTGGATTGTACTAAATTATAAGTTTCTGTGCTATCTTTCCTACCACGTGTTTTCCTCACTGTCTGGTACATGGTAGTTGACTGAGTAAAATAATCTGGCTGTAACTTCATCGAAAGTGTGGAATCTAGGAATCAGAATACAGAAATTAGTATAACATTTGTTTCTTTATCTATGGTACTTTGGTCAAAAAGGGGGAAAAAAGAGCCTAATAGTTTTATTTACTTAGTATTTGATACAATCTTATAATTATCAAAACACATAGATTCTATAGCAAGATTGTCTAAATTTAAAATTGTTTTCATCAATTTCATCTTGAACTAAATGGGAAAACTATAGTTCCTTAGAAAATACAGAGCTTATATTGGCATTAAAGATATATGCATTTTTAAATGCCTCTCTATCTATATTTTTGTTTGAAAGAAACAAAATTATTTCAATAATATCAATTATGACATTTAATTATTTTGTAAGTAGATTAACCCATTTCACATTTACAACATTGTATTGAGAAAGGAGGAAAATACAAGTGTGTATAGTTTAATTTCTAGATTATGATTTCTTGAATAGAGAGTAGCTATATTTTTTTGGTACATGTATCTTCTGTGAAAGAATCTCATAAAATGTTCTATTACTTTTAGTAGTTATTAATTCTAGGGATAAAATTATATTAGCACAAAAATATTTTATATTTGCTCAGAACTTTAATATTAAATAATAATGTTGATAGTTATCACTATAAAATTCCTGATTTTAATTGAAATTATTTTAAAGTTTTGTTGTTTAAAATGAGATTTTGTAGATTATGCTAACTAATATCCATCATGTTTAAGTTATTTTTGCTATTTTTATTTTTATAATGTTTATGTGATGAATGCATCTGTTAACTAGTGTTAATATTTTTTTGAGTGGTTAATTTTTTGTTTGACTTTTACCCCTTCTGTGGGAAGCCTGTGAATTTTTCTTTGTTTTAAATTTTTGTTTGATTTTGGTAACACTTGGACTTCAGGAATTTGGTAAGAGTATACCTAATGTTAACTTTTTCTCATTCTTTGTACCTTCATTGCTTATCACTTCTATTTGGAAACTTCATTCTTTTCAAACAAGTGAACATTTCTTTCTTGTTTCATTATTGCCTTTCCTGCAACAATTCTTCTTTCTTCTAAAATTCACAGTTTAGTTTTTCTGGGTTTAACTCTTGAGCCTCATATTTTTGTCCTCATGATATTAATCTCTTAGTGTCTTGGCTGTATGTTTTCAGATATTTCCTCCATTTAATATTCCAGGAAACTAATTGGTCATGATCGTTATTCAATTCTTTTTCTGAACCTTTTAGCTTCTGATTATTATTATTATTTTTAGTTTCAAAAAACAGTTCTCTTTTGTATGGAACTCTTTCTCTCTAATGGAGATTCCAAAGTGATTATGAACAATGATAAGAAAAAGATAAGATTTAACTTCTTATTCAATACACAAAGACTAGCTCTAGATAGTCTTAGGAATGAAATGTCAAATAACATTTAAAATTTTTCATAGAGTTTTAAAGGTAATTGTCTTTTTAAAAAATATATTTTTATTGATTTCAGAGAGGAAGAGAAAGAGAGAGATATAGAAACATCAATGATGAGAGAGAATCATTGATAGGCTGCCTCCTGCATGCCCCATACCGAGGATTGAGCTCACAACCTGGGCATGTGCCCTGACTAGAATTGAACTGTGACCTTCTGGTCCATAGGTTGATGCTCAACCACTGAGTCACACCAGCTGGACTAGGTGAATTGTCTTTTAAAGCTTGGGAGGGTGTAAGAATTTCCTAAATAAGACATGAAAACAACTATAAAATAAAATATTGGTAAATTTGATTACATTGGTTTTACTAACTTAAAAGACACTTTAATGAAGTTAAAGATAAATTACAGACTTAAAAAAAGCATTTCATTACACACAACCAACAAGGTATTATCAAATATATAAATAAATCCTACAACTCAATGAAAATGCACAAATAATCTAATTTAAAATGGAAATAAATCATGAATGAATGACACTTTACAATAAACATATGGAGAAAATTTTGGACTCCATAATGATCAGAGAATTATATACTATACCATAATGAGCCTATTTTACATTCATTTGATTGGGGGAAAAATAAAAAGCTCAATTATACCAAGTGATTAAGAAGATGTGAGTCCTCAGGGTCTCATACATTGTTTCTCTAAATATAAATTGGTATAAATGGTTTGGAAAGCATTTTGGTTTAGTTTTTCTTACCGAGTGTAGTTTTTCTTACCTAATAATGAAGTAATTCGGACTATAAATTCAGGAGAAAATCTTTCTTGTGTACACTGATGACACGTACAAAGATGTTCAGAGCAGCTGTCTTCACAATAGCAAATATGTGGAAGCAAATCAAATGCTTCCACAGCAGGTGGGTGGCTGAATGTAGTGGAATAGACTGTTTTAAAGCAGATAAATAAGTAAACTACAATGGCTTGATGGTTAATTTCATGTGTCAATTTGACTGGGCTAAAGGATGCCAAGATAGCTAGTAAAACATTACTTCTGGACTTACTGTGAGAGATTATCATTGAATTAGTAGACATAGTAAAGAAGATTGCCTTAACCTATGCAGGTGGGCATCGCCCAATCCATTGAGAACTCAAATAGAACAAAAAGGTGGAAGAAGGTCAAATTTATCTCTCTGCTTGAGCTGGAACCTCAATTCCTGCCCTCAGACATCAGTGCTCCTAGTTCTTAGGTCGTCAGAATCAGACAGGGATTTACACCATCCCTATTCTCAGGCCTTTGGACTTGGACTGGGATTTACACCATCAGATCCCTTGGTTCTCAGGCCTTCATACTCAGACTGAATTGCACCACCAGCTCTTTTGGTTCTCCAGCTTATGGAAGACAGATTGTGGGACCCCCATGGCCTCCATAATTGCATGACCCAATTTCTATTTTAAAAAATCTCCTCTTATGATTATTGGTTCTGTTCTCTGAGGACCCTGACTAATACAGATAGTATACAATAGTTTGCATGAATCCTATCAGTATCAGTGTGTATGTCTACACACTGATACTTATGATTGATCAAATTCTGTATACCATGGTGTAGAACAAAAAATTGCTATTTTTTGCTCCAATGTTATTTTTCTAGAGATCAGTTTCTTCTCATTTGTTTTGAGCCCTTGTTAGGAGCATGCTATTCCTTTGTCCATTTACTTAGGACTCAGGTAGAGCTGCTGGTGTACCTTTATGGGGGTGATCCCTACAATGGTGAATAGTTCATTTGCTCTGTTTCTTTGGGTCTTTGATTTAGCAACAGGCAAATTGGAAGTTCCTTGTTGAGGCCCCAAAGGGAAAGCATCTTGGCTCAAGGGAAAGTCTCCTTGTAGTCATATAGAGAACCTTACAGCTCCTCTTCAAGCTCCGAGGGTCAGCCAGACTAGACACACGAATAGGACATATGACACACCTCCCCAACTCTGAGCATCTCTGTAGACAAAACTCTCGCCAGGATCTGTCTCGTCCCATTCTAAACCATGAGGCTCTGACTGTCCTGAGGGGTCAAGTCATGGCCCAAGTCTCAGGGATGAAGGCTCAGCTGTCTCCTCTAATTTATTCTTCCCTTCTGGCCATAGCAGATTGGCTCAGAAGAGGTAGACTTGTTGGACTTGAGCGTAAAGGGGAGTGAGGAGATTAACAAAATTACTTTCTCAGAAATAGATACTTATTGAAAAGATTCCTTTAACTACAGTTTTCATCTTCATAGGATTGCCAGCTCAAAATTTCAGAAATTTTCTATTTTCCCATCTACTTATCTATCTATCCATTCATTCATTCATTCATTTGTTAATAGTATTTATTCTCCTTCACTTGCTAGTCTTGAATATTTTTCAATTCAAACTTTGCAAAATAAAAGAAAGAAAAAGTTCCAGTAATAGCAAGAAAAGTTTTAACATTTACAGTTGGCAGAGCAGATTTAAGAATAATCAAAGTTTTTGAATGACTACAAAGGGTGTTAATTAAGTAGCAGGTGTTTTATCACCTATGTCTATTTGAAAAAACTGCAGCACAGATGTAGCTATCTATAGTTTGTATAACAAAACTCTGTATTCACTGGGTTCCATCTGCCACACTAACCTCAAAACCACACTTAGTACCAGCTAATTAACACCTTGATTAAGCTATACACCACCTGCAGCTTCAGAAATGTAATGAATTCACTAACTTTTATATAAAAACTCATTGTAATACTTAGATTAAAATAGCATAGTGAAAATGAGAAAATAATTAATGTATCAGTCTTAGCATGCTCATAAACACACACACACACACACACACACACACACACAGAGACATGTACATTACTTGTCTCATCTCTCCTTCTCTCTTTATTTCTCCATTCCCTCAGAAATGAGATATTTAGTTGAAGTTCTTCCAGGCTCATAAAGCAATGAACTGCAAGTAGAAAAGAACATTTTTGTATTCCCTCAAATGAAATTTGAAAAATCCCAGGCAAGTAATTTGATTTGTCTTGCTCAGGTCACATGCTATTCTGAACAGGATTGGGTATCCAGATTGACCCAATGTAGATGAGCTGTCTCATCCCCTTTCCACAGAAACAAGAACCATTGGGGAGGAGCAAGGGACCAAAACATTTCTGGTTGGGAAAATAACTAAATGAACAAATGAGCCCTATAGGACAATTGATGCACGTGTGTATTGTTAGATGTACAGTGTAAATTCTGTCTCATGTTTCTTATAAAACCTTCATTGCTCATTTATAAATTGTGAAGCAGATTTTATTTTTATATTGGGGGGAAGGACAGTGATTGTCCACCACAGAAAACTAAGATATCAGTTAAAATATTTTTCAGTAGAAAAATGACATTTTGATTAGTCATGGTACCTTACCTAGTAGTGACTTGCAGGATTTATTGGAAGGGAGGGAGCTGGAAAATTAAGAGACTATTATGATCATCCAGATGTAATGATATAGAGGGAGGAGAGTGAGAATTGAAGGACTGACCTGTGTTTCCAGAGGAAGGTTCACAGTGAGGGCGTAGGTGGGTGATGACTAGTCCATTCTGCCTCATGACTGCAATAATTGTGAATGAATTTTTTCTCAACTGGTCATGATAAATCATTGTCCATTAGGATTAAAGAGTCAAGTAGAATCCTGGAAGATAGGAAATGCAAGAACAGCAAAATAAATTATAGTAAAAATAGGTTTGATTTTGCACAGTTCATTTTATTAAGAAGCTCATCGCAAAGTTAGTGACTCAGGGCTACGAAAAAGGATTCATCCAGTTATTCAGGACTCATCATCAGAAGGCATTTTTAATAAAAGGGCCCAGGAACTGTTATGACCTTAAGTATTAGCATTTCATACTGATATTTCTATAAAAAGAAAGAAAACGAAGTTCCTGAATTTCATTATATTCTACTCTCAAGAGGAAGACAGGCAGTTTTTAGTTTAATTTATTTCATGTCTACTAAAACCTATTTAAAAGTCCTTTAATTGTCCTGAAATAGTGTATGGATAAATATAAAAGCCTATAAATAGTCCCTGAAATGTAATGAAATGAAGGATTTGTAGCAGGGATTTGACTATATGTAATTTGTGGGGCTGATTAATTAATCTCTGTAAGCCTGTTTCTTAGTATCTGATGCTGGCACTTAAATTTTAAGGGAAGGCGTTTGGGAAAGGAAGATGGATGTAATGTGAGAGGGTGCAAAGGCAAGCTGCAGCCCACAGGCAGGAGCTGGAACCCATGAGGATGGACTGGGCATGTGTTGGTTCTCATTGCTTCCAGAGTTCATGATGCAGATGTCCTGTAAGAGAAGCTGGCGCCCTCCGGGTCAAAGCTAAACACACACCTGGCCCAGGTGCTGGAGGCGGATCCAGGGAGGGTGGTGCAGCATTTTGCCTGGCTGCTACCTTTGCCACAGAGGTGAGCAGGCGGATTGATGACCATGCGGATGACCTACAGAAGCACCCATTGAACCTGCCCTGACATACCTCTTTTGGCCCACCCTCATTGAAAATATACAGAGAAGGGGATTCTGGCAAACAGTTCAACTTGGCTCACTTGACATATTTTACAGACACTGCAGTTCACAGTTTTCAACCTACAAGCTCTGCACATAGTTTTAAGCCTTAGTTAATCTACAAGTAAACAAAGTCACGCTTTTGTCTAATGGGAAAATATGACACAAATAATTCCTGCCTTATAACTGAACATATGCTCATTCCTTCCCCCCAATGGTCTGAAAAATTCCATTTTTAAAAATTATTTTCTTCTTTTAGCTGATTTATACTCTCCCTTTGATATTCTATAATTTAAATAGTATATATATATATATGTGTGTATATATATATAATATTTCAGCACTGTATGTGAGATAACAGGGCAATGGGAAGAAACACTACTTGTTTTATACACACACACACACACACACACTCACACATAGGCATACTTGTATGCACATGCACTACATTCATTCACATCAAAACAAAGAAAAACTCAGCAATTATAGCTTTTCAGAGAATTTTTGCAGTTGGTGTAGAAGGTTGCATACATGTGTGAGTGTGTGCACATGCATGTGTGTGCACATACGCACACACACATATGCACACACTTTGTTGTAAGGATTTGACCATATGCAGTTACTGAAGTTGCTTACAGCAAGTCTCTGTGAGCCTGTTGCTATTGCTCCTGATCCTGGGGCTTGAAGTCGGTAGGGTAGGCAGCCGGGAAGAAAAAGAAGGATGTAAAGTGAGAGAAAACCAGAAGCTAACACCCACAAGCCTGGGCTGAACCCACGAGGACACACTGGAGCGCGTGTCGGCTCTCATGCTCCTGACCTTGATGATGCGGGCGTCCTGCAGGAGAAACAGGTACTTCCTTCTCAAAGATGAGCACAAAACCTGAGAAGGAAGATCCGGGGGAAGGCAGAAAAGACCGAGGCCCAGACGCTGCTCCATGCCAATCAGTGAGGCAGCAGATAGGTGAGAACCTGTGTGAGCTACAAAAGTGGGCCTCTAAACTCTGCCCCACCTCCTTCAGAGAATAAGAAACAACATGGCTACTGCTACGCCTCTTCCCTCTAAATCTCATGCAAAAATGTCTCTTATGGTTCACTCTAATCTGAAGCACACAGGAAGGGAATTTCAGGAAATGTAGTTTAGCCTAGTTAATCTGTTCATATCAGACAAAATAAGTGACAGGTAATGCTTAAAATTAAATTTAAATCAGACCTTATCTATGAAAGTCTGGACTTTCTGTTTCTTCTGATCTTGAATCACTGAAATGTAATTTCTCTCCAACTCCTTCTTTATCATTTCAGTGAAATCTCCACCTACTTGACATGATAGAATTATTTCTTTTGAAGTCTTTAAAATATTCTGGTGATCTATACAATGTCTTTTTATTTTCACCAAGGATAAGGCAGTTTGTTAGGTTAATATTTTCAATTTCTATATTATGTTTCATTCATGTTAATAAATTAATTGATTCTATAACGTGATAAGTACAAGTACACTACTAAGTATGTTATGTAACTAGTTGGGTTTGTAAACATACAAAACAATGTTTTTTTAAAAACAACATTGTAAAATACTAACACTGTTGAATTTTCTTTAAAAGGTGCAAAGTCCATTGTCATACATCAAAGATTCACAAGTCAGGGAGAGGTGGCCTTGATGAAGTTACTGAATTTCTCAGTTTCATTGTCTGTAAAATAGGGGATACAGTAATATTCTCTTTATAGGGGGTTAAGTAAGCTACCATAGTGCTCATTGAACATTAATTATATTACTATTTTCAATGATATTGTGTATTTGACTCTGTATATGATAGCCTTTAAAATATTTTTAATAATTAGAAAATTACAATAATCACAATTATTTGAAGTAAATTACAAAAGCTGCCCTCTTTGATTTTTATGAGTTCATGCAAGTGTTGGGGTACTTTTAGCAACTTTCAAAGTTCTTTCAGCAGTATGTTTCTACAGAATTCTTAGTTTCAGGGTCTTGAAGTCTCTGTTTTGGAAAAATCGTTACACAAAGGAAGACAATG
The DNA here is from genome assembly GCF_000327345.1 of Myotis davidii. Taxonomy (NCBI): domain Eukaryota; kingdom Metazoa; phylum Chordata; class Mammalia; order Chiroptera; family Vespertilionidae; genus Myotis; species Myotis davidii. Next base: position 3,485,274 of record NW_006383015.1, on the reverse strand, counting down.
AACATAGAAAATTTGTAATCCTAAATCTTTTCTTCAATCAGAGTTCTCCTTGCTACTACTTTAGTAGCATAATCTAATCTTTGTAAAGAAAGAATCTTTGTAATCATACTAACTCCTCTTTAAATTTTCAGAAGGAGAAAGAACCAGAGGAAGAGTTAGTAGAGGTTTCAGTATTGTATTGATGAAGGTCAAGAATGAGTCTTTCACCCAGCTGGTGTGGCTTAGTGGTTGAGTGTTGACCTATGCACCAGGAGGCCAGGGTTTGAGTCCCAGTCAGGGCACATGCCCGATTGGGGCTCCATCCCCAGGAAAGGGGACATGCAGGAGGCAGCCGGTCAATGATTCTGATCATTGATGTTTCTATCACCCTCTCCCTCTCCCTTCCTTTCTGAAATCAATAAAAAATATATATTTTTAAAAAGAATGAGTCTTTATACCTGGAATATCTCCCATGATTAAAAAGATGTGGTATACTGTGTGAATTAGCTACTCAAAATCCATTCACAATTCTTTTATCCTTTATCTTTCATTATTTTACAGAGAGAAAAGCTTAAATTTCTAATTTTCCAGAGCTCCTTACATTCAGGCTTACTCATACAACATGATTCTGGTCCTAAGGCAGGGTTTTCTTCTGAATTAAAAAGGCGCCAATTCACCAGGAAAACCTTTTGCTTTTCCTGCTATAAAATCTTATAAGACTACTTCTTCATTCTTATCCTGAGCCCTCTCCTCTCTCTGGCCCACACACTGCTACTTTACACCCAGAGCACGCTTCTCAATAATCCCCTCCTATTGGCATCAGTTTACCAGTTTCTTCCTCATGAAGCAGCATGCCTTCTTCCCAAACTCCTCCAGGCCAGGCCAGGCTCCTTCTTTCATGTATTTCCGTGTAGCCCGCATCACACTCATCTGTCTGTGATGAGAGTATCTGGCTGCAAGCCACAAGCAGCAGGCACATCTGTCTTGTTTATCCCGATGCCATAAAGAGCCAGCATTTAATGAGCCAGGCTGTGGGACAAGTACCACTGTACTTTTACTAACTTGTGCTTGGTCATTGTAATCTCCTATTTTACAGATGGGGCCACTGAGGTGGTTTAAGTTAAGTATTGGGTGAGTGGCAGAGCTGGCTCTAATGCAGGCAGCTGGCTCCAGAACCTCTGTGCTTAACCAGGATGGTCTGCTGCCTCTCTAGAAATGTGCTCCAGAGGGAGAGAGCTGGATGCTTTGTGTGGAAAGCAACACGAAGAACCTTTCTGTTGTGCAGTAAGAGCACATTTTCAATGTTTAAGGTATTTTTGTACTCTATTCTGATTGAGCTGTATGAAGGCAGGGGCCAGTAATCTTAAGAAATATGTATCCCAACTGACGAACTGATGTAATGGGTTCACTGATAAACCTTGGGATGGCAAACATTGGCTCAATGAATATGAACAGATTTTGTGTTTAAAATTCTGTAATTACAAAGTTAAAGTATTCATATGATCAACATTTTAACATAGAGAACCCTCCTTTAAAACATCCAAATGTCTGGAGTTATTATTTTTATTTTCTGATTTGCTCTGTAGGATATAACTAAACATGATACTGTGAGTGACTAATCAAGGCTCCAAGGAAGTGATTTCTGATTCACAAAACAACCTGCTGGGCTTTTTGTACACAGTTAAGCACAGTAAACAATGGCATTTCAAAATGAGGCAGGTGGATTTTCTCCTATTTTAGCAATATGTTACAGTTTATTTTTTATCCATGGTGTATATATTGCACTTATTGAAGTGCTGTTAATTGAATTAAGCTTTATGAATAAGCAAAATTGAACAAAACTAATTGTTTAATAATGTGTTTAGTGTATGCATTCATGCATGCACGTAAGTATGTATACATACTAGCTCTCTGGTCGGTGATTCACCATTGTGTTTGTGTAGTATTTATACACCACTGTATATTTTAAATATATGTCTGGTGTGCATAAAGGCTACCTGATTATGAAAATAAGAGTTGGATAATCTTTGTGTACTGTGCCTTGATAGACTTTAAGTGAAAGTCTTCATACATGCTTATAAACATTTCCCTTGGTTGTCAGTGATATTGTAGATTGCTTTCTCACTGAATAGAATTTTTTTCAGAGTGGATTAAAACTGAAAAGAAAAATATGTATATATGTATATTTATATTATAATTATTGTAATTTATATCATTTAATTAAGATAAACATTTAGTTTGATAATCAGATTGTATTCAAGTATCTTTCTTTCTTTAGAATAAATATAATTATATAAATAAACTCATTGGGCTTCTCTATCATATCTCAATTTATTCTGTTTCACATAGATGGATCAATATTTTATGTGCCTTAATATGTGAAAATAGAATATTTTGACTTGCTTCCTTTTGTTTAAAAATGGATTTTGAAGTCGTAATGACTAACGTAAGCCTAAAGTTATACTGCCACCTTATTCCAAACATATCCTTCATTATTCAATTTCATCCTTTCTTTAAAAGGTCATTTTAAAAAGCAGTGACATTTTAATGACAATGCAATTATTTTTCCTTGAGGGATAATGTTAATTAATTGAAATCTTTAAAATATTTTAGTGTTATTTATTTTTAGTTGTCAGTGAATAAAACATAGACGATAATTTCTGAATTAATCCACATTGCAATGATCCAGGAAAACTTTGTTTCCATATTAGGATATGTACCTTTTTTTTTCTCCTCCTCCTCCAAGACCTGCTATTGTTACACCAACATAATGTTTAGGTTATTATGTATTATTTTACCAGGATTTTTAATTAATATCTAATATGTGTGTATGAAATTATTGTTGCCTAGCTGCTGTTTCAATCTGTAACTTGCTATAACAATAAATCTTATTCAAAACCTTCTGTAGCAGAGACACGAGTCTAGGTGCTAAGGTTCAATGGTGTTCACATCAAATAGTCTCTTTACTCACTAACCTTACAGAATTGGTGGGGCATGGGTGGGAAGATAGAGGCCAATCATTACAAGATTAAATAAAGAACTGAGCTCTGAAGCATGAGTAGAAGTTAACAGTTTGAGGATGGGGTTAGTATTTCCCAAATGAAAGGACTAGCTTGTGAAAGACCTGAAAGACCACGTGGAGAGTGAGCCCAGACTATTCTGGGAACTGAATTAAAGCCATTATGGAAAAAAGTCAAAGACCAAGAGGCCAGGGGTGAGAGATGAAGCTAGAGTGCTTGGCAAAGGCCACACTATGAAGTTTCAAATGCACTTTATTAAGGATTTGGGTTGCTATCTCAAGAGCAAAAGAAAGCCAGTAATGTTAGCAGTGCAATTAAAAACTTTAAGTATCTAATAGGAATTTAATAATTGCAGATATGCATACCTGTATATCAAATACTAAATAAGGAGGCTTCATTTGAAGTATGAAGACAATGCTTAGGGCAAATTAATAATGTGTATGTTCTTTTCATGGGATTCAATAATATTCCTTTTCTTAAGGATTTTATAGTTTAGTTTAGTTGGGTAAACCATATACAAATAAACCTTATTTAATATCATCATATTTTAAATATTAAAAATTAATTGTGACAGATTATTAGTTGCTGAATTATCTAAAAAGGGTTTATAAAATAATATAATTGAATATTCCACAGCGTTGTATAACCTATGTTGTAGATGTGTCCAAGAATGAATAAGACAAGATGATTCTGGGAAGATGGTGGAATAGGAAGCACCAGGTATCTGTCTCCCCAGCTAGACAAGAATTGCTCTGCAGAAACTGTCTGATGTAACTATTTGGAATTATAGTCTATTGAAGTCTTGCAACTTCCAGGGGAAGTCTTGAAAGATAAATTGTGGTTAATTTTGGTCAATTTCAGCTCTTAGCATTGTAGTGGCTATCCATCCCTGACTCCCCAGCCCACGGCAGACAGTGGTGCATAAATTACTTTTATAATGGATTAAAAAAAAAGAAAGGATATTTTATACTGAGCTCTTAATCCCTCCTGGGTACTCTGACTCTGGCTCTTGTAATTTTTTTTTATCAACTATGGTCTTAAATTCTTATACATTGTCTAAATTTAGCTGTATAAGAATATATAAAAATTTTGTTAATGTGATAGCATTCAGCATTTTCAAATAATTTAACAATTAAGTGATCTTTAAAGATAGTAACCAAATTAAGTCAATTAAATTTATGCATTTTATATATACAATTAGCTAACATTTTAACAATGAGATTAAGGCTTTTTATCATTTTAAACCTAGTGAAACAGTTGCTCTCAAACACGCTTAGATATATAGATGGTCATTGCTTTTCTAGAAAGCAATTTGATAATGTATGTACCAAGGATATAAAAACATCCATCCCATTTTACCCAGTAATTACATTCTGACACTATTTCACAAGAAACAGTAAAACATTCCTATAATGATTTATTCATCAAAATGTTTTATGAATTATTTTCATTTCTTAAAATCTAACACTAACCTAAACATCTAAAATTACAGAGTTGGATAAGAGAATAATACATTTAATGGGCTATCATTCAAGCCATAAAAATAGTGTGTACAAAGACTTGAATGGCATTAGAAGAGTTTCACGGTGTTATATTAATTGAAAAAAGTGGGAAATTAAACTCTATCCATGGTACATAGAGTGTATCAGTTTTCTATTGCCCCCAAACAATATGAGTTTATTGTCTTACGTTTCTAGAAGTCACAAGTCCAAAGCCAACCTCAGTGGACTAACAGAGTCAAGGTGTGGCAGGGTCAGTTCCTTCTGGGGGCTCTAAAGGAGAATCTGCTTCCTGGCCGTTCAGCCTGTGGAACCTGCCCTAACTCCTTCACTCCTGGCCCCTCAGCGCATGGCCGCTTCTCCCTCTTCTGCATTAGCGTATCACTGACTCTTCAGCCACAGTTAACCGGGGTCGTTCCATCAGGCTCCCCCAGTTAATTCAGGATTATCTCATCTCAAGATTCTTAATTTAGTTGAATTTGCAAGTGGTTTTTGCCATGTAGGGTAACATACTTATAGGTCCTTGGAATTATAATGTGGACATATTGGGGTGTGGGGAGGGATTTAATTCTGCCCACCACACATGGGCTGGCCATATTTATCACTGAAACTGGGATACTTTCTTTTTTTAAAACCTAATTCCAAAATATTTTTATTTAATGTTGACAGTATTACAGTTTCCCCCATTTTCTTTCCCTTTGTCCCTCTCCACTCAGCTGCCACCCTACCCCATACTCTTGATAATGAAAGAGGGCACTATTTTTTTAATATATTACAGAGAGGAAGGGAGAGGGATAGAGAGTTAGAAACATCGATGATGAGAGAGAAACATCGATCAGCTGCCTCCTGCACACCTCCTACTGGAGATGTGCCTGCAACCAAGGTACATGCCCTTGACCAGAATCGAACCTGGGACCTTTCAGTTCGCAGGCGGACGCTCTATCCACTGAGCCAAACCAGTTATGGCGAAAGAGGGCACTATTAGGAATTACTTCAGGGCAACAGAGGTAAACAGGAGCTATTCTTGAAAACTCTAGGTGGGTGCTCACTTAAGTATACAACTAGAGTGATATGAAATGACAAGCTGTCTAAATTCAATCGAATTTTTATTTTTGAAAGGGACCTGTTTTTGTTATCTTGGGAAAATTTAATACTTTCTCTCATTCCTTATAGTTTATTATAATTGAGCATATTTAATTAAAATTCTATTTTTAAAAGCATATCTTATCCATACTTAGGTAATATTTTATGTTTGAGTATTGATATGGATGCTTTTTTAAAAGTTATATGCTATTGGTCTTAGAGACACAAGGAAAAACAATAAGTTATATTAAAATAATTCAGGAACTCATCCATGCATGCAATAATTATGATTGTGAGCATCCAAGAAAAATTAGTGTGTAATGTCTTAATTAAAGTTGGGCAACACAGTTTTATTTACAGATTGAATTCTATTAAATCTTCAGAGTGGTATATTTTTATTTTACCCTGATGTAATTAATATTTAGTATAGCTCTTTCGGTAGCACATTGCATTATTAATGCACATTTTGTGAGAAATATAATAGTATGTAAAAAAAACTCTCTTTGGAAGATAGCCCATAAATTTTGTTATTATATTAAAATGCAAATTTTGCCTCTGGCTTAACAATTTAAAATACTTATGTGTTGCAGTTTTGCTTATTTAGAGGTATTAGCTGAGAAAAAACTATTAAAATCTGTTGATTTTTTGCATGAGGATCTGTTTTCACATTTTTAAACTAGTGTTGGGAATCTTTCCCAGCGGCATTCTTAACTCAGAGATAGAATGTGAGTGTTGTGTTTACTTTAGTCCTGCTCTTGTTTTCTTTAGAAAAACTGTGATTTGTATTAGTAGCATATTACCGAAGCTACATGGCTATTAAAGTTTGAGCCTTAGGACAGAAGAGGAAAAATTTCAAACTTTTATTATTGTTCTTGTCAAAGGATGTTGTTATTTTGGTTGTGGTATTCCCTCTAAGGCAGCCTCCAAGAAAAACACCATTTATCTTAGTTTAGCTATGAGAAGTCCACAGGGGTCCTTTCTTCATCTTTAATAATAAGCTTTCAAAAATATTCACAAATAGAAAGCTATCTTTAAGCACACACTCTGTAATGTGTGGTAACACCAAATAGATCTTCTGCTGAGCCTTTTTATTAACAAAAATGATGGAGAAAATAAAAACTCCCCAAACTTTTTATTCCTTAATGCTAAAATAAGGCGATATGAATCCTCTATCAGTCTTGATGTTTCTTGGATCGGGAGTGAAAAACCTCTGAGTTTAAGGAGAGGTTTTCTGTGGGGATGAAAAGAAAGTAGACTGCCTAACTTTAGGTAGTAGCTTATTCACAAAGTATTGTTCCCCATGCAAACACCACTGCCCCCTGTCTCCCTTGCTTGCTCTCATTCATTCTCACTGCCTGCATTAGAAACTGTGTCTCTCAGTGACTGTTCCTGAGCGCAACTAGAGAAAACCAGCCTTTATGTAGCTACACCTGAATGTGCACTGCTTCCTCTGGGATCATTAGATTTATAAATTGAACATGGCACTCTTCTACTTTTCATTCGGCAAACATCTTTTATCTAATTTCTAAAATACATCTGAAAATGATTGTGGAATAGGTAATCATGTGTTGCATAAAATAATTTCATTATTGTTAAGTACTTTTTAAAAACTAAGACTAGTAATTAGTTTCATGTCACAAAATTAATGCTTCTCATAAACTCTTGTATTACACTTATAATATAGAATTTGAGAAGAGGTTTATATTATTTTAAATAACTTATTTGTGATTTTTGTCTCAAAGGATAATTTTCCAATGATTTTTAGCCCTTTCAAAATCAAAGTTGTTCTCCTTCTGTTTAAATATTTAGCATGCCTTATGCATCCTAGGAAATGTGAGAGACTTTTTTACCTTCTGATAATACAACCATTAATATTCCAAGCCATCCCTCTAACTACTGCAGACCATTCCGTTGATCACCCTATGCATACAAATACAGAACTCTCTCGTGTGTTACTTCTAGTTTTTAAATATGTTTATAATATTTTGGAATGTTGGGGTTAATTTTGGAATGTTTCAATCAGCAAACAAAATAAATTTCATTAGAAAATTAAAACAATTGGAATTTTAGGACAGAAAGATAAGTGATTCTCACACGATAAACTCAAGGTCAGAATTATTTTTCCAGTTATTTTTAAAATCCTCTCCAACAAATCAGGAGCCACCACACGGTTACTACAAAAAGTGTCTTTATTTGTAGAACCAACTGTGAAAATGACTCACTGCTGCCATCCAGGCTCAATTCCTAGATTATTTTCAAATTAAAAGAGGTCCCAAATTATATAAAATAATTTTAAGGGGGTGTCTGGAATAGTCTTCATTTTGATAACTGTGTCTTTAATATGCTAAAACATACTGCTATATTAAAACAAAACTTTTACTAATATTGTTTAATATACAACTAAAAATATTTGTAAGTATTAGGAACCATAGGCATTAATAGTTTGCAAGGAGCCAAGATTTCTCAAAAGTCTCTTGGGAAGAAGCACATCACGGGGGTGTAGGTTTTAACAGTCGCCAAGGCGGCCCTGGGAGCTGCAGCTTTCACCACCTCCTCCGGAGACTGAGCTCTCTGGCCCCTCCGGCATCTGCTGCCTCCCATTGCTTGCCATCCCCGCCAGGCCTCTTCTTTCTTTCCCCATCCTTTCCTCTATGTAATGAGGGATTCTGGAAGCTGAGCAGTCCCATCACCTGCTGTCTGTAAGCTGGAGACTCAGGAAAGCTCGTCCTGCAGTTCAGTCCGAGAACCTGAGAACCAGGGGAGCTGATGGGTTAAGTCTCAGTCTGAGGGTGGGAAACAGGTCCTAGCTCAAGCACTCAGACAAAAGAAGCGCATTCACCCTTCCTTTGCTTTTCGTTCGGTTCAGCCCTCAGTGGAGTTAGATGCTGTCCATGCCCACTGGGGAAGGCAAACTGCTTTGCTGACTCTGCTGATTCAACTGCTAATCTTGTCCAGGAGCACCCTCACAGACACTCCCCAAGCTAATGTTCAGACCAAATATCTGGACACCCAGTGATCAGTCAAGTGGACACATAAAAGTAACCATTATAGCCTCTAAGTTTGGGGGGGCCTTGAGTTAGGCACCCCACTCTTCTTTTACTCAGATATGGCCCAGGTGATGCGGGAATGCCAGATTTAGAGCTGTGAGCAGGGCCCATGCATTTAGACAGCTATGAGCTGAAGATGAGCTCCCATTGTCTCTAGGGCATTATCAATGTCACTGATGGGGAAATTGAAGCCTGAGAGGAATCATACGGCAAATGAGCATAAATTCAAGACTAGAGCCCAGTTTTGATTAGACTAATTGCTAATCAAGAATTATCCTCACTTATTCAAAAATATGTATTGGAGATCAGTAGCACATAAGATATTACTGACTAAAGTGATTTAGACATAAAGGGTGTTTTCCTTTATGAAGCTAATATATAAAATAGATCCCAGAAATGTGGAGAGTCAATTAACAGACTGTAGGAAGGAATGGCATGTTAGAAAGTTGTGATAAAGTGTTCAAGATCAATTTCTAAATCTGCTAAATTACTTGGACTATTTATCAAATGAAAAACTAGTTTTTCTTTGTGGTTTTCCTTTCTCTTCCCAGAGCCCATTAATATCATGCTTGGTCTAGAATTTTCCTGCCCAATCCTAACAGAATTTAAATGTATTTGTTCCTAACTGAACAAATACTTCTCTCTCTCATCGCTCTCCCACTTTTTAAAATAGCTTTTAACATTACCATTTGACAGTTAACTCTTCCTAAGTTCGAATGTTTTTCCTTATAATCTCTAACACTGTGTTTATTTTTATTATATTTTTACTGTAGGCAGGGAGACTGGTAATACTAATTTTAATTTTCTGGTTCATTTCAACATGTCACTATTTGATTTAAGTATTATAATATAATTGAAATCCAAGTGTCTATTAAGAAGTGACTGGAAAGCCCTAGCCGGCTTGGGTTGGTGGAATCCTGGGTTCGATTCTGGTCAAGGGCACATACCTCAGTTGCAGGTTCCCCAGCCCTGGTCGAGGTGTATACAGGAGGCAACCAATCGATGTGACTCACTTACATTGATATTTCTCTCTGCCTCTCCTTCTCCCTTCCACTCTCTCTAAAAATCAATGGAAAAATGTCATCAAGTGAGGATTAACAACAACAACAACAAAAGTGACTGGAAAAATAAATTGTGATACTTCCAGTGGTGAAACATACACAGTTTGAAGAAGAAAGATGCATCCATATTGACATGTCTTACAATATTATTCTGTGTGGGCAGGAAAGCACATTACAGAAGGAGGTATACAATTTAACAAAACTATGTTCATACACAGAGTACCACATACATTTACTTTACAATAACAGAAAAGGTCTTGAAAATTATGCAAACTAGTGCCAACAGTATTTCCTACCAGGAAGTGCAATAGTTACTTTATACATTTCCTTATATTTTGAGATTTTGTAATAAGTTTCAATTATGATTATAATAAAACTAGAGGCCTGGTGCATGAAATTAGTGCATTGGGAGGAAGGGTTCCTCAGCCTGGCCTGTGTCCTCTTGAAACCTGGGAGCCCTTGGGGGATGTCTGACTGATGGCTTAGGCCCGCTCCCCGTGGAGTGGGCCTAAGCCATCAGTCGGACATCTTTAGCGCTGCCATGGAGGCAGGAGAGGCTCCCGCCACCACTGCTGTGCTAACCAGCCCAACTTCTGGCCTTCTGGCTGAGCTGCACTCCCTGTGTGGGAGTGCACTGACCACCAGGGGGAAGCTCCCATGTTGAGCATCTGCCCTTTGGTGGTCAGTGTGCATCACAGTGACCAGTCATTAAATTGGTCAATTTGCATATTAGCCTTCTATTATATAGGATTAATTTATTACAAAAGAACAAAATAAGGAAAGAAAAGTTGAAAACTTTTCCTATCTGTAAGTTTAAAGGCAATACTCATTCCACCCCTAGTTTTTTAATTGTGAAAATGAAAAAAGTCTCATATTATATTGCATTCTCTTATAAGATGTTAACAGTTCAAATATCTAATAGTTGCAAGCATCACTCATAAGTATATATATTTTTAATTATTTTATTATCTTCGCTTTGTGTTTTAATGTGTCTAAAATTTGTCATATTAATTAATTGAGACATATATATTACTTATCTTTACCTGGGAATTGTTATAAATTTTACATAGATTTAATTTACTATACGCATATCAGTTGACTAGAGGGGCAAATTAAATAATAATAATAATAACTCTAACAGTCAAAATGACAAGCTATTATTACTTTGTAGTTATATTACTTTATAGTTTGAAATTTTATCCAGTTCTCTAAGACAACATACTTACTTCTTTTATGATTAGATTTTGGAGCAAATAAGATGTGATAATTTTTATTTTAAGACATTGTAATCTAAAATTGCCCAGGCTTCACAAATCTTGCTGCTCATAGCCTTTTATCTAGATTCTTCAGAATGACAGTCTCTCTTATTTCAAGTTGGAAATTCTCCCTTGTTTAAGGCTGCAAGTCCCTTTGTTGTCTAGCCTTCATCCACTATCACTTCTTTCTTGCTTTTCTCTCCTGACCTCCAGCTGCCTGTCCACTGCTCCCAGAGCCACTCTGAGATGATGCTATTTCTGCCCACGCTGCTGTCTTTTGAGTTCCCAAAGCTGCGAAACAAAAAGATTGTAAATGGGCAATATTTCCTTCTGGTTTTATCTCACCAGAGCCTTACTGTTCCTAACAGAGGAATGAGAGAGGACACCCCACTCTTCAGTTCTTCACCCCAGACCCATCACAGGCACGGGTCCTTTTCCTACAACCACCTCTAGTAGGGCTTAGAAAAGGTCTGGGCAGAGGCTGTCATGAGAAATGCACTCCTGTCTGCTGTTTATTTTTCTTTCTTGCTTCCTGTCCTGGGTCCCTGCTCACAGGCATACACCAAACATCCTCCGCAGTTCTCCTTAATGAAGGACACCAGCACTGAATACAAAGCAGCTCTTAAAAATGCGTATTTCTCGCACAGATCTAAATATCAATTCAAGCTTAGCCTGAAGTTCTATGACATGAAACAGATGTATAAGTTTGCTTAACATTATTTATACACTATCATCTTCAGATGAAACATTCTTTACTTACAATTTTGTTTGTTTGTTTTGCTTTTTCTCAGATGTTGAATTGCTGTTTCCAAGAGCCAGATAATTGAAAATTTCTATTCTTTTTCAGTCTTGCAAATCCGGTACTCCAAAAAGTAGTTCCAGCCAAATAAGCAGTACAGTTTGACTTAAAATTACACTGCTGGTCCTGATACTAAAAACAATTACAATATTGCCTTACCTTCTTTTTTTACACTTAGCAGAGAGCATGGAAACTATACATACATTTAAAATGCTAAGCACCTATGGATAATATTTTTCTCCACTTTCTAAATCTTTTTAATAACTGTACTTCACAATTCACTGCTGTTCCAGTTGTTAGAGTATCCAGTTAGTTAGATAATTAACAAAAGTGGAGGGGGCAAATGGAACAGCCCCCTCCAGGGGAATTGTTTTTATTTTATTTTATTTTATTTTTGTTTTGTTTTTCTGGATTAATGGGTGAGGAAGAAAATTGTGAGGGAGGATATTTTTTTATTATTATTAAGTGAATGCTCAATAGAAGGCAAACGACAAAGCTAAACTATGAAATATGTGCAGTAGGAGCCAAAATAGCAACCATGAAAAGGGGAGAAGATTAGAGTGGGGAAGTCTGGGGAAAAGAACTGATAGGGGGAGGGCACAAACGCCCAAAAAATCCAGGAAGAAGATTGGCTGGGGGAGGGCACAGGCACAAGCCTGGGAGAAGCCAGGAAGGAGATTGGATAATTTGAAAGAAAGCTTACTCTTTTCCAAACCCAAGGAAATTTAAAGAAATCCGACCAAGAACCGGGCACAGTCCCTGCTTGGACCACACCCATGGCCTTCCTTCTCTCAGGCACATATGTTTTTGCCTTCCTTTCTCCTAAACTCTAAGGGTATCCATGAGACTTGTGACCAGGGGAGCAGTGAGCATCAGCAGAGGACTCTCCTTTCGCCTCTGTAAGTTCCTTTCCTGAGTCCATGAAGCTGCTACCCTGTAGCCTGCCTGCTCCTTCCTCCCAAGTGTGCACTCTCTACACTCTAATCCATCTGCCACTATCTCTTAAAACTCCTCCTATATGAGTGTCCCTGAAATTCTTTCTGTAGACACTGCTGAAGAACCTATTTCCTCTGATTTATGTGTTTGCCATTTTATCTATGATAAAAACATTGATAAAGTTACCTAGGTAGGAGTATCCATTAATTTTATGGTTGCATAATACTACAGACTAAATTTTTTAAATAAATGTGATAAAGATATTATTTTAGAGACATGCAGACTCTAAAAATGCCTGTATTTTAAAATTTTTTATTTGTTTTTCAACAAGTAGGTGAAATACTAAGGATAAGATGCCTGGAATGGGAGTGTAGGCATTAGGTCTCCCAGAAAGCCCCTGTGGTCTTTGTATACATATATAACATGTTTCAATCACCTCCTATCCGCCCTGTCAATGAGAAAGGGATCTTCACTAGTTTTATGGGAATGACCAAATGCAGGACACCTACCAGACACTACAGGTGAGCTCTGCAGATTATCACATATGCTCCTGCCAAGGGGGTGGGAGAGAGTGAGAACACAGTTCCCTCTCTGGGCCACATGGCAATTGAGTTCAGGAACAGAATGAACAAGTCCGGGCTGGGGAAGGCAGTCTTTGTAGTATTGAGGGTAAGGCTACCCTTGATTCCCAAGCTGGCCATTAGACCATTCAAGGCCTTCCCAGTTTCACCAGACATCAAGGCTGCACATAGTATCAGGCCTGAGTTTCAGACCTTCCATGTTGTCTTTTGTTTATGAGGAAAAAATGTAATGTCTGGTAGTTTTAAAACTATGTTTAACTATAAAGGCAAAACAAAGACTCTTATGGAAATCCCAACCCATAATTAAGAGAAGACATCAGGACCAAATCTGTGGCTGTGTGTTGAAGGATGGTCTCTCTTTCCCCCTTTTCTGGGCGATCTATCAACTATGCCTTTCTAGTCCTTGTTCTGTATGTTAACTCTTCTACTACCAGTTATCTTGGCTGCTTCTCACAGGAGTCGCTCTCCTCAGCTTTAGAGGTACTTGACTTTCTAGCTCTGAAACTTGCTGACAATTGGCAGCCTCTTTCTGTGCTTATGGTTCAGTTTCCCAAGACAAAATATGATTATCTTAGACTTTTGCATTTTTGGAAAGGCATTAACACCAGGCCAAATTGTATGCTTATGGCAATATTATGAATAAGCTACTTCTGAGAAAGACATCCACTCTTACTGTACTTAACTTAGCTGATGTAGGTGTGGGGATATATGCCAGTACTGAGGGCATAGACTTCTTCCCAAGGAAAGGTGTAGGAAGCAAAACCTTCTGAAATGTACATAGCAAAATACCTCAGGCTATCCAATCAGTGCTCCTGAGCAGTTTTCTCTTTCTGAAAGTAAAATCGTTATTTCTCAGCTACCACGTCAAATTAGTGAATTAGTCTGTCTTTTCTGTTCTTTCTTCTGCCCACTTCCCCACCTTCTTTAGTTTTGATGCATGAAATATGTTGCTTTCTTTCTTTCTTGTGTCTCTCTTACTTTGAAATATACAGTCATTATCTTTTCCTTCATGGTAAGTCGGTTAAAGCATTCTCTGACACCTCCAGACTCTCTCCCTGCCAGCCACTCCTATACCTAGCCCAACTGGTTCTGATGAAACGCCAATTTCAATAAGTTACTTTACATATCCCCTTATCCCTCTGAAAATGTCCTCAAAGCAATGCCTTGAATTCATTTCTGTGTTTTTATGTATCTGCCCTACTTCTTGACAAAAGGGGATTGTGTCTATAGGGAATTTTACATCTATATAAAATACGGGTGATATTGGGTAGGAGATTAAGATTTTTTTTAAGTGATAACATATTTTTATCTTTTATTTTATTAGTCTATTTCCCAAGCCAGATTATAACCCTTTAGAGCAGTGGTTCTCAACCTGTTGGTTGCGAGACCTTTGCGGGTCAAACAACCCTTTCACAGGGGTCGCCTAAGACCACCGGAAAACACATATATAGTTACATATTTTTTTTGTGATTAATCACTATGCTTTAATTATGTTCAATTTGTAACAATGAAAATACATCTTGCATATCAGATATTTACATTACGATTCATAACAGTAACAAAATTACAGTTATGAAGTAGCAACAAAAATAATTTTATGGTTGGGGGTCAGCACAACATAAGGAACTGTATTAAAGGGTCACAGCATTAGGAAGGTTGAGAACCACTGCTGTAGAGGATACTAATTAAGTCTAATGGGTTTTGCTACTCCAGTACCCATTTAATAATATATAATTTGATAGTGGCGATATTGTTGATTTCATTATGCTTTGAAAGAATTCATAGTGAGTTGTTTGTATTGTTTACTTGATTCAACTTCTTATTAGAAATTAAGTATGGCTATTGTATCTTCTCAAATGGGATCACAGAGTAGAAAAATAGCTGGGCTTAAATATGGCTGTGTTAAGTGCATAAAAAAATTTCATCCGGACTCCATACCAACAACATTGGATTGATAGCTGGTAAAAGGTGTCAGAATTGCTTGTCATATTGAGACGAAGGAATACAAAAAGGCTTGTAAAAGTTTCAAGTTCTCCTGTCAATACTGGCATTTCACTAAAGATTAATTAAGCCACATTTGCTTGTTATTAAATATCAAAATATCAATCAGTTTTATCAAAAAATATGACTTGCATGTTATATTGTATGTGTGCATATTCATGGTAAAGAAATGAGATATTGTGTCTTTTTTTAGTTTATACCCTTGGCATTCAAAGGAATGTCGAATATTTTTAATTAAAATTGGATCAGAGCACACATACAGCCAAGACTAATTTTAGTATTTTCCATAATTAGAAAAATAGGGGATGATCTCTCTTTTCTTTGAAGACCATTCTAGAATTGAATTTATACTTAACTTTTATATGTATTCACACATTAGAACAAAATTAATTTCCTTTATAAAGTGAAAACAGATCACTTTGCATGTCCAACTTAGTACAATATAAGAGAATAAAAAATTTGTTAAAGTTTTTCTGAATTAATTAACCAGGTCCTCATGACTCTTCTCTCTCATACAGCAATAATAAGAATACCCATGCGTGCCGATCACAGAGTGTCCTCTGCTGCCCTCTCATTCCCAGTACTGCCCTACAGTAGCTGGCCACCTTGGCCTCTTTGACTCCTAGCTCTGTCTACTCCTGGAAGGATTACTTATACTTTACATAGCTCATGTTCTCCTTTAAACCTCTCCCAATCTGTCATTCACTCTCTCTGGAATTCTTATCAAGCCACCAATAACCATCATTTTATTCAATCTAGTAGTCGATTTTTGCTCTAAATGATATGGCCCCCTTAATATTTGACCTCATTTGTTACTAATATCCCCCTCAGTCACTCCACTACATCTATTTTTAATTCTTCAAACACAGTAGGCATGATTCTACCTTAGAGCATACACACTGACTGTTCCCTCAGCTTAACCTGATCTTTCTTCTGACATCTGCCTGCCTAACTTACTCCCCTTTTCCAAGACTTCTCAGTAGGCCTGATGACTGTGCTTAAAATTGCAACAGCAAGCCCTAGCCAGTTTGGCTCACTGGATAGAGCATCGGCCTGAGGACTGATGAGTCCCGGGGTTGATTCCAGTCAAGGGCATCTACTTTGGTTGCAGGCACATCCCCAGTAGGGAGTGTGCAGGAGGCAGCTGATCGATGTTTCTCTCTCATCAATGTTTCTAACTCTCTATCCCTCTCCCTTCCTCTCTGTAAAAATTCAATAAAATATATTTTTTAAAATTGCTACAGCTTACTTTTATAGCCACGCTCTAAAGATGAGCCTCAATGTAGCCCTGCACCTTGAGTATGAGCTGGTCTGTGACTTATTTGTAACCAATAGGATGTATCAGATGTGACAGATCTGGAACTCCTAAAGCTGAGTCAGATGAAGTTTTGTAGCTTCTTTCTTAGTTTCTTGAAATATTATCATTCAGGATGATCACTGACAGCACACTCTCTCTTAGAGCCCAGCCTCCATGCTGTGATGCCAAAGCCACATGGAGAGGCCACTTGTAGGCACTTTGGTCAATAACCTTAACTGAGCTTCTACTGATGGCCATGTGAGTGAGTCATCTTGGACCTACAGCCCCAACTAAAACCCTGGCTCATACCTTTCTGCAAGCATATGAGAAACCCAAGTGGGAACAACTAGCAGAGCCCCATTAAAGCACAGTACTATAGAAAATAACAGTACATTGTTTTAAGCCACTAAGTTTTAGAATAGTTTATAATTAAGGGCAATTAGAAATCCACTTTTCCCTGTTTAATTTCAAATGCCTTGCTTTACTTTCTTTTTTTACCCTGAGCCTTTATTTTTATTTAACAGTAGTGAGCCGGTGCACAAATTCGTGCACATTGAAAGGAAATTAGTTAGAAGGTGGATGGTAGGGTGGGACTGGGCGAGAGGGGCCAGACATGCCTTGGAGCCAACCTCCCGTGGCCCCTCTCCTGTGTCTGCAGAGTAGGCAGGGTCCCTCTGGCTGGTGGGGTCCCTTGGTCTGGCAGGTATTGGGCCGAAATCAGCTGTCCAACATCCCCTGAGGGATCCCGGAATGCAAGCGGGCACTCTGCAAAGTTGCTGTTGTATAAGGTGTGGAACACAAACACAAGTGTGCAGTAAACCAGATTTGCAGCCAGCAGTGCCCCAACAAAAACATAACCCACAGCCAAAAGTGGAATCATGTGGCCCCGGGAGGAATCAGGCTCCCTCCTCTCTGGTTTCACCGAGAACTGCTGCTGCCAAGTCACTGCAGCTCGGCAGCTCCTGCGTTGAGTGTCCACCCCTAGTGGTCAGTGCACATCATAGCGACTGGTCGGAAGGTAGGAGGGACACTTGGCATATTGGCCTTGTATATATAAAGATACTGTATGATTTACTAATTTATTATGTTCAGTATTTATTTTTTGTCTGACTGTTTAAAACCAGGTTAAACACGCTGCTGCATTTTTCTTCATTACTTTTTCAGTCATGCCTGCATTGTCCTTTCTTTTAGTTTGACTTTTCTGCTACTCTCACACTCATATTTTTCATTTTCTTTGTCATTCTCCTCCTCTTTTTTCTTCACCAATAAATTTGGAAGTCTCAACAATTCTCATGTAAGACATCTTCCTCACTGCCAGGTTCTTCTTAGTTTTCATAGTTGTTATTTATTTTATCATTATTATTTTCAGTAAAGAGGGGGAAAAGGGCACCCTTAACTGAGGACATTCCTGGAAAATAAGTTTCCTTGAAATAATTTCATGACAGACCACCTGGCAAACACTAATATGTGCTAGTGGGAGGTCCCTTATTCATGGACTGCTGCAGCAGATGTCTCGGTGCTTTTGGAAAACAAACCTACAATCTATGGACTTGTGTGGCATGGCTGTCAAGAAATATCATGTACATTATGTCACACTCTTAGTATAAACTGGAAATGTTTCAGGCCAAATAGCTCCCTTTGATTAAAACAGGTTACCATACACATATGCCTCAAGGTGTCATTTGTTAATCTGGGCCAGTGTATCCTCATGACAAAAAACACCTGGGAGATTGCATTAATAACTGAATATTTCCCTCCTTTGTATATACCATTCAATTATATGTATCCTTAAAATAATTGGTAAAGCTTGATGCTGGCTAAGTCTTATTTGTGAGTCTTATTGAACAACTAAAACCTTTGTGTTTTATCAACAGAGTAGAGGCCTGGTGCATGAATTCATGTACCAGTGGGGGCCCTGTGGGATCAGGCCAAAACTGCCTCTCCAACATCTCTCAAGGAGTCTTGGATTTTGAGAGGGCGCAGGCCAGGCTAAGTGACCCCACCTATGTATGATTGGGGCCCGGGAGGGATGCGGGAGGTTGGCCAGCTGGGGAGGGACTGCAGGAGGGCTCCAGGGCATGTCTGGCCCATCTCACTCAGTCCTGACCGGCCAGACCCCAGCAAACTAACCAACTGGTCAGAGCGTCTGCCACCTCCTAGTCAGTGCACATCATAGCGAGTGGTTGAGTGGCCTTAGCATATCATTAGCATATTATGCTTTGATTGGTTGACTGGATTCTTAGCATATTAGACTTTTATTACATGATCTGATGGCATCCAGATGATTGAAGTTGCTAGAAATCTACCTAAATATCTGAGTCAATAATATGCATAAAATGCAATAAGCCATCAATATCTACATCTCTGGGTCTGCATAATGTAAGAGCAAACAGCAGTCTAACCACTGATTTGCTATTATGGAGCCTCAAGAATTTTTGACGGTTCAAAAAATAAATAATTTATTCATTTAGCATCTATTTAAAAATTATAGAAATATGCATCTTTCTTCACTGAATTACATATGAACCAAATTTACAAATGGGAAATAATGTTAGCTCATTTTCAAATATTCCATCTTTGTTTTGAAATTTGTAGCCTAAACTATAAAGATATTATTTATAAGAAGTAGAAATATAGCATGCCATATCTGTGTCTTTTTTTGTTTGTTTTTGCTGCTACACTGAATATTACGTATTTCTTGAGTATGCTATTTTCCAGACAAATGTGTACTCCAACATATTGTAATTATGACCATAACATTTCCCTTGAATGTTGCCTACATCTTAATAAAAGGATAATCATGCTACAAAGTTTTATATTTGGGACCTTACATTTTCTTCTCAGTGATTCTTTCACTTTGTAGAAACAATTTTCATTCTTTTGTGTTTTTAGTGAATCATGTACCAAATGGAAAATAAAGATATTCTTAGAGAATGAGACTGAGTGTTGCCTGTTGATAAGAAGCCTCTCTCCTCCACTTCTTTTGTATATATTTTTAAAATCTTTATTTCCTTTTATTAAGTGTTCCTTGTATATTTCTTCACATTGCTTTTCTTTCTTCCCCTCTTTAAAGATGATCTATGTGTGGAGAGGATTATAGTCTCTAGGGACTTGGGAACTTAAAAAGCCATGTGGGTTTAAGAAAAATGGAGTCCATATCAATTGCAGTGTAATAAAATAATAGCTCACCTTTGAATAGTCCTTTTCACTTTTCAAATTTATGTTATCATATAATGATGTTTCTAATATATAAATATCATCATCCATAGCACACAGAAGCTGAACTCTCAACCTGTTCTCATTTATTAAATTATAAGGGAAAGCAATCTGAAAAAATTAAAATCTCAAAATGAATTTTATTTTATAAATAAAATTCCTTATAAGGGACCATTTCCTTACTTAATATAAATCAAGATGATTTAAGATTGAGCCTCAGTAAACCAGCTCCCCAAGGAAAGGGAAGCCCAACAGCAGTGCTGGCACCCAAGCCCACTGCAGTGGCTTTTCCCTGGGTTTTGTCATCTGTGTTATTGTTCCCCTCTATGCTCTGCCCTTCCCTGGAAGGATTAGAGCTGTCCACAGGGTTAACTCAGGCACACGGACGCGATGTGCTTTAGTCACTGAAATGTGAATAGAAATGAAGGATGGCACTTCCTGGCAGAAGCTTTAAGAGTTAGCACACTCTTTGCCATTCTCTTTTCCCCTTCACTTATGACAGATATATTTGACATGGCAAAACTGCAGCCAACCAGAAATGGACATATATGATGAGTAAGAAATATCCCTTTGTGTTTGATACTGAAGCACAGCCTAGACTGGCTTGACTGATGGGGTTCCTTCAAATTATTAGGGACTTGACTATCCTGTTCTCTAACACTGCTATCCCGTTTTTTTATATTCTGGCTTAACTGTGATCAAGACACTTGATTCTCCATTGCTAAGAGAGCACTATTTAAAAGACGACTGTCCCACCCAGCCAGAGCGGCTTAGTAGTTGAGCCTTGACCTATGAACCAGGAGGTCATGATTTGATTCCTGGACAGGGCACATGCCCAGATTGTGGGCTTGACCCCCGGTGTGAGGTATGCAGGAGGCAGCAGATCAGTGATTCTCCCTCATCATTGAAGTTTCTATCTCTCTCTCTCTCTCCCTCTCTGACATCAATAAAAAATATATAACAAAAATAAAAGACTACTGTTCCTTAAATATGAATAGAAGGCATCAATCACAGTAGGAGTGCTTTGTAAGTTTGTAAAAAAAAAAACCAAAAAACAAAAACGCACACACACAACAACAACATTAAGCAAGCTCCCAATAAAACCATTTTAAAAAAATCTAGGATTTATGCAAATCTCATAAACTTTGGCAGTCAGGGAAAACAGATATTTGCCATAAAGAGCAGTGACTGGAATCTATCTCAAGCAATTCAGATTAATTGTAGTGAAAGTAAAGAAACATGTTCCACTTTACTCTTTTGTGCCTTGGCAAATTGTGTTGCATTATGCTACAGACCCGGCAGAGGAAAGTGTGTCATTTTGGAAATTGCTGCCGGGTGTGGGTATTGCGCACTACCACAGCAGAGATTTCCAAAGTCACCGCAGCGCGGAGGTGGCAGGGTCACCAGGTGTTAGCACTTCCAGGGCTCTTTGTCAGGCTGCTGAATAGCGGACATCGATTTCAGGAGACAGAGAAGTGCTGCACTCTATTTTCACTTGGCAAAGCTTTGAGAGTTAACGGTTGAGTGAATAAAACTTCTACTAACTTACTTGTACTTCAAGAGCTCCATGATGCTTCTTGGAGTGTTGAATTAATTGGGAAGGCTAAGATAATTGATTTTAAGTTTGTACTTATTATCATTCTAAACGTTTTCCAAAAAAATCCATATTTTAGTTAAAAATATCAGTAAGTGTAAGTGGAGCAATGTAGATTAATGTGATACTAAATTTGTACCCCAGTTTGGGGCACTTTCACATTCTGTCTGAAATACTGAAATAGTCTTCATTTTGCCATTTTGAAGTCTTTCCATCATGGACTGGTGACTTGATTCTGCATGCCACAGTATCTTGACTTTCTTACATATCTATCACACTTATTTGGTATGATTACTGTTTCCTATTGTACCGGTATTCTTGTCCCAGCAGCAAGAAGGGTTCAGGAATCTGGAAAAGGCACTGTGCGTAGATGACAGGAATCCAGAGACTAATAAAGAATCCGAGATGAGATATAATTTTGAAAGGCATTGGGGGTCAGAGGACCTTCAGCTAAAGGAACTGAAGAGGCCTCTTTGTCTAGGACCCTTGCTTTTATTAACACAATTTGTCCTAAGGCAAGGTGGAGATAATACACCTCAAAGGGTAAGCTTTCAAAGGGTATACAGAAGCATTGTCAGTTTGGGGAATAGCCTACGGCTGTTCAGGTGTTTGGTCAGTAGGAGGCAATAACATGTAGATTAAGATGGCCTTTAACTGTCTGGCAGCTACAATCAGTTTCCTATTCAGGTTTGGGGAAATGCCTTTAGCCATTCCCAACAGGTGACTACATGTGTGACCCAACCCTGTTGAGTTCTCAAGTTTCATCAACCTTTTGATGAAATTCTTGAAATTATGACATGCTGGAATTGGTCTATGGCACTATTGTATATGCATTAGTAGTCTTTGAGATCTATGAAGGAAGGGGTATTGCATATTTTGTTCATCATTCTGCCTCATTGCCCATTCTGTACTTAAAATGTAGAAATATTTGTTGAGTGAATGAATGATTATACAAATGAATGTAAGATTATCTTGACTCTCAGTAAGTGGCATTTAATTTACTTTTGTTTTTCTAGGAAAATGGATAAGATCTAATAGCTAAACTCACCTAATCATAATTTTTATTTAACTTATCTCTCTTAATAAACATTAAAAGACAGAAAAGAAAACGCTAATGCCATATATCAAGACTAGGATTTTGTTTACTTTAGGTTAACTGGTAATCTGTTCATTCTACAAGTACATATCCTATATTTTTCTTTCAATGATCAGTGACAAATTAATGAAAATGATTTTATCTTTCAAAGTCATAGATCAATACTCTGACATTTGAGAATCAGTAAAAATCACTTAAGATTTTCTACCAAATTGAAAAATTGATTTATCAAAGTTGTGAAATTATAATGCTGCGCTTAAAATAGACTGAGTCAAGTTTTTCATATTTTTATTTAAAATTCCAGTTTTAAAGATGAACAAAACATTTTTAGCAAAATATGATATTATTAATTAGTTGTACAAAAAATCACTTAAAGACATTTTATGAATTTATACTGTTTTTATTAAATATGTTCCTCCCCCAAACATGTCACTAAATGTAATCAAATAATTATTCACAGTAAGATGCCTACTCCACATTGCACTTATAGAAATGATAGTACTTAGGAAGAGTGCTGCAGTAGTAAAGTTTCAGTCAATGTTTTTTAAAAAAATATATATTTTATTGATTTTTTACAGAGAGGAAGGGAGAGGGACAGAGAGTTAGAAACATCGATGTGAGGGAAACATCAATCAGCTGCCTCCTGCACACCCCCTACTGGGGATGTGCCCGCAACCAAGATACATGCCCTTGACCGGAATCGAACCTGGGACCCTTCAGTCCGCAGGCCAACGCTCTATCCTCTTAGCCAAACTGGTTAGGGCATGTTTTCTTTTTTTAAGTGTTGGAAAACCTATTTCTCCTCAAAGTGAGGGAAGCAGGAAAGGGGATAATTTATGTCTCACCTTACTAATTGGGGTCTCCAAGTAAGTAAGCTCTTTGTGTAGGTTGATATGATGTCTATAAATACTACCTTACTGCACAGAACCTGGCTGCCTAGATTCTTGTCTTGATTAGATGGATGTTTCTGGTATTAATGCCTTTGGGCTCACATTTATAATTTCATTGTCCCATAGATAAACTTATGGGTTGACACTTTAATATAAGGTCCCCAAACTGGAATAATGACCTTGATTTTTATCAGTGCAGCACTTATGCAGAGCAAAAATTAGTGCACTATTTGATAACCAGTATATTATAATCTGTGACCCTCTATTTATTGACATTATTTACACCACACAGCCTACATTTTTAAAACTTATTCTTTGATAATTTGTTGTTTGAGGCATGGATATAACAGATATAATGAAAATAGGAGGTGTGAGGCTCTTTCTGTCTATGAAACTTATATAAGGTCTGTTTATAGGAGGAATAGATGATTTTCTTCCAGATTTGAGGATATATGGACATATTTTTGAAAAGTCATGTGTATCTTATGAAATTAAAAAAAAATGAATCCAATATTTTGAGTTATGGTTTGATTCATCAAAGTTTTAGACTTTGTGTCATGGACCCATGATCAAAGTTTCAATTGGTTAAACAGGAGTTCATTTCACTCTCACCAACATAACAAAAATACAAAGAATTCAAGATGCTAGGAGGAAAAAAAATGCTATTGGTAGCTTATATTACAAACTTAATCTCTGTCATTTCAAGTAACAACGTAGAATTTTATTAGCCAATACAGAAAAATTTTACAAAATATGAAGAACATAGTTCTACTTACATACCCGAATCTTCATTCTTCAACTCCTTCTAAAATGACAAAGAAAGCTGACACGTTTTCTTTAAAGAATGACAACGTATATAAGATTTTAACAATGTTAAGGGCATTTATTGGAATATGGTAGTTTAACCATAGCCTAACTCCAAATGTTTAATTCAATGAATGCATTTTATTTTGAAAATAAAATTTAGTACACGTTATGTATATTAATTTGTTGTTGAAACTACCACTGTGTTAGTGCAACTTACTGTACACACAAACTTAGAAATTATAGTAGATGACATAAGTATTAAGGAAAATTACAGAATTAAATTTAATTCATAAGCAATTACTTTATATTTTTTGCTTAGTTTTTTTTATCCAAGCCTAAGATCTCTAGCACCTGAATGAAAATATATGCACATATGTATTAAGTAATAATGTAACATTTGTCACAAAACTTACAGTTCAGTATTCAAAAATGTCCTTTGGGAAGTGAATCACATTGTATGGATGTGTTATGTTGATGTGTGTTTGTGAGGACACTGGCAAATTGCTATTGCAATTTTCATTATGAAATTCATGCATGCATATATAAAGCAACATTTAACAGTAAACAGAAAAGTGAAAATTCATTTCCAGTTAACCTAGCAAAATAATTATTAACATCCTATATAATGAAAGCCTAATATGCTAAGTGCCCATCTGTTTGTTCAACCATTCGACCAGTTGCTATGATGTGCACTGACCACAAGGGGACAGACACTCTGACTGGTAGGTTAGCTTGCTGCTGGGGTCCGGCTGATTGAGACTGGGTGAGATGGGCTGGACATGTGCTGGAGCCCTCCAGTGATCCCTCCCCGGCCCCGATCTTGCACCTGTGGGGTCCCTCGGCCTGGCCTGCACTCTCTCACAATCTGGGACCCCTCGGGGGATATTTGCAGGCCAGGCTGAGGGACCCCACCAGTGCAGAAGTCCATGCACTGGGCCTCTAGTATAAATATAATTCTAATACCTTTCTATGTTTATATACATTTTTGCATATACTCATAATTTTTGTTTTACATTTTGCTTTTTTTGTTTTATTTACTCCTCTAGACATCTAACACCATCTGTATCATCTAACATTATGCCTAATTCTTAGATTTTTAAATAAATGTAGTAAGTTGAATATATAAAATATATCCAGATGCCAAAAGAATGCATATTTATGCATTCACATAATAGGTATAAGGATTTTCACAATTTCAGGCACACTATTCTTGGCCTCATTTACCTAAATAACATTCTCAAGAGTATAACTTTATTTATGTAGACCACAATGTGAGGGTGTGTCCTAGAGATATGCAATACTATGCCCATGTATGTTTATTTATGTGATACACACACACACACACACACACACACACACACACACACATAAATAATACATACATACACACTCATGCAGGCATGAATATAAAACGCTTAGCGGCCCTATGACTGTAGATAGTAGTGAGGAAGCATATCCTTACGTTCCTAATCATCTATTCCAGAATTGTAAAAGGTGACCAGAAAAATGATTCTAGTATCTTCCACCCTCCACACTTCATAGGAAAAGGCTGAGAATTCATGTGAGTTTGCGGTTCAGAAGAGAGGATTTCTTTGGGAGAAGTCAGAGTCCTGTGCGTTTTCCATCTAGATAAGGAGAAAGTCCCTTCTCCTTTTCTGCTTTATCAAGTGAGGTTATCTCCAGAAAAACCATTCTGAAACTTGGCTCGAGTCCCCTGAAATTGGAGGGATATCAAAGCTGCTTTGTGATTTACTAAAAAATAATAAATAAAATAAAATAAAAGCAAGAGAATAGCTGCCTGTTTAACTGATATTAAGGCAGGGAGATATTGGCAAACTCATGCAGAGATGATAAAAGCATGTGAGAAGTTATAGTTCTTTATTGGATGTCGATGCTACTACCCAAGAGAGATTACTGTGAGAAGTCTTGAAAAGGGCTTTGTCCAAGACGGCCCTCGGAAGGTATACAGTGACCACAGCAAAAGGAGGCTGAACGCAGAGGACTAAGGGACATTATAAGTCACCCACATGGGGAGGAATTACAGTCTTAGGAATAACAAGTGGTGGTCACCAGTGGGGGGCTCTCTGGAGAAGGTACCAGTACCCCAAAGAAGGAAAATAAAACTAGATGTTGGACCAGCCACTACAGAGGATGGCAGTGACTTAATTCAACTGTTCCAGTTGTTGGAGCTTTACTCTGCTCGTCATTATGTCTCCATCCCATCTGTGGAGTAAAAGGCAGGATGGAGTGAAAAATCAACGTAGAAATAAGCCAGAGCTTCCTGCCTTGGCCACTTCAATCAATCCAAGCTGAAAGAGAAAAGATTGGAAGTGGATGACATGTCTTGTTTTTATGCTAGGCTAGGCTAGACTAGACCTGGTGTGTTTAATATTTTAATACCATGTAGTAACTTGAAAAAGTAATGAAACTTGATCAAAATTTTTTCCATTACAGGAAAAATTTGGTTTAAAGTGGAAATTGGTAAAAGTAGTCATGTTATTCTTGTACTTTATCCAACCATGTTCACGTTAGTAACTGGTCACAAAAAGCAATGATAACGAAGTATTGCAAGTTCTACAATATAGGAAATAAAGATGTTATGGGAGCATAGAAAGAACTGTGCTTCCTGAACTAATGTACTAGCAGGTGTTCCACGATAGTAGATGTGAAGAGAGATGATCTTGGATACATGGCCAATCCTACCTAAGGTATTGACTATAGAGGACAGGGTCTTCAATTTGCGGGTGGAAATACAGAAAGCAGGGGTTGAGTGGGGTCAAAAACTAAAAGAAAACTTATTTCCTGTGCTTCAGAGTATGCAGTGGAATGTTTTCAGTGTCCTCAACTTTCTCTCAAGCATTCACAAAAGCCTCCCATGACGGGGAAGAAGGCTTTAAGAACCTGTCAGATTCAGAGAGTCCTGAGCCATCTTACAGTAATTCCAGCCAAATAAGACCTTTCATTCTCTTGCCATGTCTCCTTTCTCCTTCTGATCCTAGAGGGGAGATAGAAATAGAAGCTAGCAATGATAGGGCAGGGCAGAAAAAGATTGCACCATTGAACAAAATTTGAAGCCTAGATTAATCACATGGGGCAGGGCATTCATAAGTTCTGAGTCAATTTGTGTTACTGACTTCAAAATTACACCTTCCCATTCCTGAGTAATAAGACTAAGACATATAGTCCCTCTTATGTGCCAAACATGGTTCTAAGAGCTTTTACTTCTATTAACTCTTAATTTTCAGAACAACTCCAGGATGTATGAATCGATAATATTTTGCATTTTATAGGGGATAAGATTGAGGCCCAGTTAAATGACTCCCAAGGTTACAATTTGTAATATAAACCCCACACAGTGTGGGGTTTAAACTGGGCAGTCTGGTTCCATAGTGCATGATCCTAACCACTACTTTATATGCTAAAAGTAATGATAAATGTCATAGATCGGCTCTATTTATCATCAAGTACCAGATATAGGAAACCCACCCTCCATTAAGCACGTTTGAATAGAGAGGGAAACAATAACAAAGTTGCTTCTACAATAGTCCCCACCCTCATCCACAGCTTCTTTTTTGCAGTTTCAGTTACCCACAGTCAACTGTGGTCAGAAAATGTTACATGGAAAATTCCAGAAATAAACAATCCATAAGTTATAACTTGCATTCCACTCTGAGAAGTGTGATGAAATCTCATGCCCTTCCTCTTTGTCAACCAATCATCCCTTTGTCCAGGGTACCCACACTCTACAGGCTACCTGCCTGTTAGTCATTTAGCAGCCGTCTCTGATATCTGATGGACTGTCACAGCACGCAGTGCTTGTGTTCAAGTAATCCTTATTTTACCTGATAATGTCTCATTCACCCCACTTCATCTCATCACCTAGGCATCTCATTACCCCACATCATCACAAGAAGAAGGGTGAGTGCAGTACAATAAGCTCTTTTGAGAGAGAGAGAGACCACATTCATATAACTTTTATTACACTTTAGTGTTAAAATTGTTCTATTTCCTTATTAGGTAGTGCTGTTACTCTCTTACAGTGTCTGATGTAGGAAAAAAAAAATAGTACATATAGGTTTCAGCACTATTTACAGTTTCAGGCATCCACTGAGAATCTTGAAAAACATCCCTCATGGATAAGGGGAGAGGCAACTGTACAGCTTTAATCCCTTGTTCAGTGTACTGCTTTCTTACATGTCCTTCAGCTATTAAAGGCACAGAAGAGTTTTAAAATGGGTTTTCCTGTGGGATATGCTTTTTGGTATTATCGCTATGACTTCCGTGTAGATTGGTTTCCAGGGGCATAAGAGTGGAGGAAACCTTGTAGGTTAGAAAGATTCTTTTGAGATGATTGTTGCCTAAACTAGGTAAGGGGAATGAGTAGAAGAGGATCTATGTATGAGATAGAATAGAAAGATTGGATGTGGAAGTGAGAAAAAATTATGTGCCATTTACTTTTTTGTGTGAAACTGAGAGAATATATCATAGAGTGAGGATTAAATTAGATAACTCATGGCAAACACTTGACTCCATGTATTATAAATGGCGATGAATGTTTGCTGAAGAGGGGATAGCTTGGGTTCTAGCTCCCTGTGTATGAAGAAAGCTATGTAAACCCTCTTTACCTCCTCTGCCTTATTTATAAAGCACCAGTATCTTCCCTACTTATGGTATATAGAGGGGCTTGTATGAAAGGATTTATTAACAAAATTTATTAACAAAATTTGTAAAGAGATTAGCACAGTTTCTGGTACTCAAAAGTTCTCAATTAATGCTACCTATCTTTTACTAAATCATTTTTTTCCATCTACTTGAATTAGTGAAACGGATCTTTATATATATATATATACGTACCCTTGACCAGAATCGAACCCGGGACCCTTGAGTCCGCAGGCCGACGCTCTATCCGCTGAGCCACACTGGTTAGGGCAAAATGGATCTTTTTTAAAAAATATTTTGATTGGTGTCAGAGAGGAAGGGAGAGAGAGAGAGAGAAACGTCAGTGATGAGAGAGGAATCATAGATTGGCTGCCTCCTGCACGCCCCCTACTGTGGAACAAGCCTGCAACCAGGGCATGTGCCCTGACTGGGAATCAAACCATGACCTCCTCCTGGTGCATAGGTTGACACTCAACCACTGAGCCACTCTGGCAGGGCATTGATATGGCTCTTTGGAGTAATTTCTACAGATCACTAAAGACACATGGTTGCTCTCAGAGGAGCTGATATTTCATAAAGATAGTTCATAGCTCTTACATAAATAGTGAATCTTTTGATCTTGTTATTTACTTGCAAACCTACTCTGTTTTGGCATGATACAAGCACAGAGAGTACTGGGATATTATCCTCTCCACATACATAATAGATGAGACAATTAGGTCAGAGGGAAAATAATTGCAAACCAACTACAAAGTGCAGTTTTCTGTCTAGTAGGTGATAAAGACTTGTCAAGGGTTAAAATTTTCCTCATCTATCCATTTAAAGCCTCTGACAAAGCTGTCGCTTTTTTTATATTTAATTTGCCACAGTCACACATGTTCTCTAATTTGGTTTTCTTTTATATTTCACTTTATGGTAAATGTGCTGAAGTCAAATAAACTTTTTTAGTTCTATTTCATTTTTATGGCAAATGCATTGCATTTTGAGACATACTTATTGTAAACAAAACTTTTATTTTTCTAATTATATAAAGACTTAAGATGTAATAAAATATGCACTTTGTTTTAAGACCCTGCTAAATATGTCAAAATGGTGACAGATAAAGTGATTTATAGATTTATATGTAGCTCCATCATGTCATGGATTGAAATGTTAATTAGCTTATATTCAAGGCAGTTTGGGGTGTCAGTGAATAATATACAGGAGTGTAGGCTGTAAACAAACCCAACAGCTCAAGTTGAAATGTGCTTACATCTAGAAGCAAATGCAAAGGTTGGATTCAAGGGAAAATTATGGGGGAGAAAGAGAGCAGCAAAGATGCTTTCTTTAGCCAAAATGGAGAATAAGAATCTTCTCCAACCAGGAAAGTGAGGTCTAAATATTGTTTTGGCATTATTTATAATCATTTACCAACTGGCATTTGAAGGAAAATCAGTTCATCTCTTGGCTGTAATTCTTTTGAAGACAATTTAACTTATTTTTCTTAATCTATTATTTCTAATTTCTTCAGTGTTAACTCTGTACAATTTAAGTCACATTTTGCTACACTTTACCTTGTCATCAGTATAATGATAAAAATTCTATTTGTAGAACCTAGAGTGGTAAACACAGCCAGAATCAAAGTGTATTGACAGGTGAAAATATGTTCTTTGATCTCAGTGGGACCAAGAGAAATATAGTCCCACAGTCCTGAGTTCCAGCACTCTCACATTCTAAGCCTTTGAAGTTTTTCTTTCCTTAACTCTGCAGCCTTTGATTCATAGTTTGAACGTTACTTTTTTAAAGGTAGAGTTGGTTGATATGGTTAGAGTTGAAAGGATGGGGGTGTTATTTAATAAATATAGATTAATAAAGATAATTATTTATTTAATTGTTTCTATAAGGCTGAATACAAAGGCCATGGAGAGTTCTGTCTGTCCTGCCACTCTTCACATACTCTTACTATATAGAGCAGCATTTTTCAAACTTCTATGCACAAAACAACCATCTGATAATCTCCATAAAATGCAGATTCTGACATAGTAGGTCTGGAGACCTTAAATTCTGTTTTTCTAATGTGATTCCAGGTGGTGCTCGGGGGCCACACATTGAACTGTAAGGATAAATAGGGCAAAGGGAAGGTCAGGATATCCTAAATATTTTACTTTAATACTTTTGCCATGTTAGACATCTTAACATCCCTTACCTGCCATTAACCCCCTAAATAGCTCTAGGAAGTAAGTGATATTATTCCTAAAATGTGGGAAAATAAACAGACAGACACAGACATAGAAAACCAGACAAACAAATGGATCTCTCCACTCAGTAAGATGAGCGTCATGAAATTGCCTAACTTCTGAAGGTCTGAGTTTCCATTTCGTGAAGATAAAACATCTACCTCACAGGGACACTGGAAGGGTTTGAAATGTATGTAAAACCTGACCCAAGTAATCCCATACCAAGTTATCTATTGTTATTATTTTAACTCTAATTTTAGCAGTATATTTTGCCAGTCAACTAAGAAGAAAACTGAAGTGCTTATATTTCATACGTGGCATTGGCCATTAAGAGAAGATATAATTTGAATTATCGATGTAATTGACAAATATGTACTTGGTTAAGGTACTTAGTCATATAAGTATGATTTAAATAATGAATCTGGGTAATAACCATTCATCGCAAATTATGAATGTACTGAACTTCTTGTCATTTTCATTAGTCAGCGCTGAGGCATACTGAGTGTGTATTTTTTTCTCAGCATGGGAAAGTACAAGTCAAGTAGTGACCCCCAGAATGCCAATCATTGAGTAATTTCAAGGTTGCTAATTAGCATCATGTTGAAGTGGTAAGATTATCAGGACATAATGCATTCATTTATGTTAATGACTACTTATTTTATCTTATACAAGAATTACACATTTCCCCTAGAAGCAAAAATAATTAAAGGACCAACCGAAAGTTTTTAATAAAGTGTTTATGCATGTAAATGTGTGATTAACTTATAATCATATTACAATCTTTTATTTCAAAGGGAATTATATAATAAAATGAAAAAAGTCCACATTGTTTATAAAAGGAAACTGTTTTCTTTCTAAATGTAACTGACGTTTTAGTAACCGAAATGGGAATAACCATAGAAGTATAGGAAATGTCCTCTACCCTCAAGGAGAAAAAGAAAAGTCACAGACAAATACTTGGAAACTAAGTATAGTCTAAATTCTGTGAAAATAACTACATATAAGTAAGAATGGGGGGGGGCGGCAGGATAAAAGGGAGTGATTATAGAAGTGATTGGAGACAGGCTCAGATTTGAATGATAACATGCAAGTGGGTGGTGTGTAGAAGTGAAAAACTATGACTTAGGAGATACCATCTCCTTTTCTTTTTTTGGAAAAGCATGGGACTGAGGATCAGAAAGCCTAAATTTTAAGTTGGTACTAGTTTGAGGAAGTGACTGTACATGTCTTGAACCACATTTTCTCATTTGTGAAATGAAAGATTTATTAAAGGTATTTTCCTACTCCAAAGTTCTTCAATTCTAAATTCCCATGCCTGGCTACCCAGGACAGGAAACAGAGGGGCCTGTGCAGGCCACCACGCCAGGAGCTCATAGGAAATAAACTTTTGCACAGCATGGCCAAACCTAGTGCTTGAGACAGAATCACTACCAGCTGCTGAGAATGGCAATGTGAGAAGATAGCTCAAAAGAGGTGAGCTATGATGTTATTTTGGACAAGGGAACCTGTGGATATCAAAAGACAGAGCATTCAAATACATGACAATACTGAAGGAGCTATGGGAGCAACATGCACACTGACTGGGATTGTCAGGGTCAGAATCCTGTGTCATGAACACTCAGGCAGATGAACTGTATAGAAGTGTTAGAACTTTACAGGAAACATTAGGTGTCCAGAGTTCAGTCCAGGAAACTCAACATATGTCAGTACTAGTGAGGCAAGGGAGCAACAACCAAGGACTTAAGTAAAAGCCTGATTTGGAGAAATGTAGGTATCCAGGCAGGGAACCAATGGCCATGATCCAGTATTAATTTACTAAAAACCTGGTGACGCTTAGCATAATACACTCCAGGTCTTGTACTGGGAGTGGGGAGTTTTCAAATTAACCAGCACAGCTGACTCTTTTGGGAAGATCGCTCATTTGATGGGATTTTCAAAAGAGTTCCTGGTCTTTTTCATTTCTCTTCTTTTAAGAACACACTAGTGGCCCAGTGCACAGATTCATGCACATTGAAAGGAAATTAATTATAAGAAATATTTTAATGTCGCTGTTTGCCATTTCTCTATAATAGAAGTGTCAGAGATAAAAGAAAATTAGTAAAATGTATATGAAAATAATATATAAATTGATTAATAAACAATAACAACATGATATAACAACAAAGACATAATATAAAACAACAAAACCATGATATAAAAACAACATTGATAAAAACAATGACTGATAAATTGATTAAACTTATTCTAATGTCTCCCTGTATACTACATTAAGAGTGAAAACACTTTCAGAGTGCTTGACTAATTTCCCTTGTGAGGAAGTATTTACAACTTTAATTTCAACGTCACACACTCTACAAACTCGAGAGAAAGCAACATATAACTGACCATGTCCAAAAACAGGTTCAGGTAGGAATATTCCTACTCTGTTTAGAGTTTGTGCTTGTGATTTATTAAAAGTCATCGCAAATGCTGGCATCACAGGAAACTGTCTTCAAATTAATTTAAATGGAGGCCAGTGTCAGATGGGACAAATTAATTTTGGAATCAGAACAACCTCTCCTTCTGCAGATCCTGTTAATACTTCAGCTTTGATTATGTTAGATTGCAATCTTTTGATAATAATCTAGTACCATTACAAAGAACCCATTTACAATGACAGATCGAAGCACATGTGTATGATTGGTGCCAGCAAGAGCTTTATATATTGTGCATGTGCGAGTCAATGTTTATTTTTAAATTGCCAGTGCACGTCATATGTATTGGCTAGTTGGTCAGTTGGATGGTCAGACAGACATACCATCAGTCACTTAGCCTTTTATATATATAGATAGTGACTTATCTGATTGGTAAATTAAGCTCCTTTCTGGCTTTTAATTTTATAATCTTTCTGGACTACTCTCCCTCATCCAGCAAGGACCCTGCCCCTGCACAGATGGATGGCCTGTGGCTGTCCAGGTTAGCCATTCAGTGGGATTTAGATACCAACTCCAATGTCAGGTATTAGGAAGTCCTGCATCTGCCTATCAAAGTCATCCTCTCTGACATACTCCTGTCCATGTCTCATTTGCTTCCAAAATCTGAGAGAAAAATGGGTGCTATTGTGCCTAAACTAGCACAAATAATCAGATTTTTAGATTAGATGCATACAATCAGACAATTTACCTAGTGTCAGATTTCACCAATAGTTTCAAGGATACAAGCAACAAGAAAAATGGACAAAAAAGGGAGAAGCCTGGGACATTCTATGTGGCTCCTTAGGTCTTTCTTTGCTGTATCAGATATGCATTCCAACAAGAGTAATAGGTGATGTTTTTAGAAAGGGTTTCAAACCACCTCATGTAGCAGGGATTTTTAGATTATGAATCACCTGTATTTATACACAGATTGTTATAGGGTTTATGTGACATTTTAAAGGGAGCTGTACTTCAAAAATCCACAGATTCTAGCTTTATCTAAACAAACCAAACCAGGGACATCCAGCTAAAAGCGTTCTATAGATAAGAATGCCATTAAAGTCATTAATTTACTTACCCAGAAGTTATTTATCAGCATGTATATAAGAAGGACAATCCAGGTTTTAACCCTGGGCTTGTTTCTTAATAATGAGAGAGAGAGAGAGGGAGGGAGGGAGGGAAGGACGGGGGGAGAGAGAGAGAGAGAGAGAGAGAGAGAGAGAGAGAGAGAGAGAAGATTCCCACTAAATTCCCAAGACTGAGGTAGGGAATGCAGGAATGGGAATATAGTGCACTTCTGGCATGGGAAGGAGAGCCTCGCCAAACCAAATAGAAGAGTTTAAGAGTGAGTGAATTCCTAAATTCCTAGGTTGACCAGTCAAGAGGCAGGAAATGGTGAGTTTGAGCATTTCAATAATAACAATAACAATGGCAATAACAATAACAATGGGGAGCAAGAAGTAAAACCCAAAGGTATTTTTATTGATTTCAGAGAGGAAGGGAAAGGGAGAGAGAACCATTGATTGGCTGCCTCCTGCATGCCCCACACTGGGGATTGAGGCCACACCCGGGCATGTGCCCTGACCAGGAATCCAACCATGACCTACTGGTTCACAGGTCGACACTCAACCACTGAGCCATGCCGGCCTGGCCCAAAGGTATTTTTTAAAAATGACAGAAACTGGTAACTTTTATATTAAGAATAGAACAAATGTAAGAGCACAAGGTTTACCTACAGCTTCCAGTGAAAGGGGTAAAACTGCAAGTGGTAAAATTAAAATAAAGAGCATATCTGCAGAGTAGTTCCAAGTCATGAAAGAAAAAAAGGGATAACCTGAATTTACTTGATGAGTGAGGAGCTATGACAATCATCCAAAAGGAAGTAAGCCAAATGTATTAGAAACAATCTGAATTAGGGAATACATGAAAATTAGTTAGAAAAATCCAATATTTGATTCACTCAGCAAATATGCATTGAACATAATACTGTGCTATTTTGAGGCATGAATGTATGAATGTGAATAAAACAGTTAAAAAACAAACACAAATCTCTGCCCTTCATTATTCAATTCCTGGGCCCCTCACCCATCTAGATCTAATCTCTCACCATCCCAGACTCTGACCTCAGTGATACAGCCATATTCTGAATTTGATTACCCTAGAATATATCTCCATCCTCAACCCTCACCAAGAGAGATCATGTCAGCCAATACCTCTTCTTTAACACGTTTACCCTCAATAGCTCATGAGTCGGTGCTCTGCCCATATTCTCTCTCTTACCTATCCAGTGCATACCAGTCTGATTTCCAACTGCCAATACTGTAGGCAAAGAAATCCCCCGGGGGCTTCCTTGCACTGGTGATGGGGCAATAAGGCCTGCTGGGAGCAACCCTCAATCAGTGCTGGCAGCAGGCAGTGTACAAATACTTTACTTCCCTTACCCCTGAGGTTAGATATCTCTGAAGAGTGTCTCCTATATGAGGAGGTTCTCCAATGGGGTTTAAGATCCAGTCCCACAGAGGCATCTGCCTTACTAAGTACTCTCAAGACCCACCTTTTCATTCTTATCTTAGAATTCCTATAGGCAAGGATAACTGTACACACCCTTTCCTATCCAAAATATCAGTTACTGAAAATGTTTAGCTGTGGGAATACAGTTAGAGTTGCCCATTTTCCTTTAAAAAGAAAGCTAAGAATTTAAGCTGCTGAAAAGCCATCAATTATTGGGCGATGTGGCAATAGATTGAGATCTTGGCAGTTTCTAATAGAAATGTGCCCCTATGGGCGTCACACTACCCTGGTTACTAATTGGCATTTGGCGTTCACTTTGAAAGTTTCAGGAGTTAGAATAACAGCAGCAGCAATATCAAGGAGGTCAATCAGGCTTGGCCTGACACTGGGCAGGTCCAAATGAGTAGTGAAACTATTTGGTTTTTTGGTGTGATCACACTCATGTGGGCCATGTTAAGACATCCAGTTAAGACGTCAGGTGCTGCTGGAAGAGCTGATGAATCTGACATAGGTAGAGCTTTTTACAAGGAAATAAGGTGCATGAATGTCAGAGGCAAAGATCAGATTGTTTTTTCTTGTTGTTAATTAATCCTCACCCAAGGATATTTTTCCATTGACTTTTAGAAAGAGTGGAAGGGAGGGGGAGAAACACAGAGAGAGCAGCATTGATATCAGAGAGACACGTCCATTGGTTGCCTCCCCCAAGGGCCTCAATCAGGGCCAGGGATCTAGCCTGCAACTGAGGTATGTGCCCTTGACTGTAATTAAACCTGGGACTCTTCACTCTATGGGCCAACACTCTATGCACTGAGCCAAAATAACTAGGGCCGTACTGTTTTATTCTAACTCATGTCATTCAATTTAAGGATTATCCAAAGGTATTTAAGGATGTATACATGTTCTTGACATCTTGCTCTGCAAGTTTAATTTTAAATGAATAATCAAGATAGAATTTTATCTTTAGAAAAGTTTATGGACATTTTTTATGTATTCAATCTTGATATCAATCATGATCTTTATGGTTGTTATGACTTTAACATTATCAAATCACTCTCCTAAACTTTTTAGGACACAATGGACACACTAATATTTAATATGAGTTTGCTTGCCAGACATGTCTAGAGGAAATACGTTAATAGATTTTATATTGTGCAGAAATGTTAGTTTGCTAGCCAATTTCATTCACCTGGTTCATTCAATCAGTCATTTATGCTGAGCACTAGAAATTGAGTAGTGACAGAAATACCTACCTTCATGGAGATTAATTCTGGAGGAGAAACTGGCAGTTAAAACAAAATTAAAACAATAATATACGTGGACATAAGTGCTATGGAGAAAAATATATAAATCAAGGGAGTGTGACAGGACATGGTAAAGTGGGCTTTGGGGGCTTGAACAGCATCCTATATAATAAAGAGGCAATATGCAAATTGACCATCATGCTCTCACACAAGATGGCCACCCCCATGTGATCACAAGATGGCCGCCACAAGAGAGGGCAGTTGGGGGTGACCAGGCCTGCAGGGGAGGGCAGTTGGGGGCGACCAGGCTGGCAACTTTTTAAGGGATCAGAACATTTAACCGATACCAACCTTTTAACTTCTCATTTCTTATTCTCTTGTGTAAATTTTCTTCTTAGCTTTAGTAAACATAGGCTGAGAAGTTATTTTCAGTTTCTCTCAGAATGTCATTTTGGTTTAACTCCATCTTGATTTCTCAAAGTGATTGCTTCTGATCTTTTTAAAATTTTAATTTCTGCTTCTGTCTCTTCTTTGCTATCATTATCATTCATGGACTTCCTTGAGTGATCCTCTCTATTATAGTTTTAAGTAAGTCTGTTCTCTTTCTAATCATTCTTCATCAACTTTAGCATTCAAATAAACCAGTTTCTGCCTTATATTACAAGATCATCTGAATTGCACTGTTTATGATTTATTTGCCTATAAATTGATTACTTTCCAGAATTTCATAATTCAATATTTTGTAGAGCTATTAGAGTTAGGTATAACATATTGGATTACTGACAAAAGTTGTCCAGAAGATAAATAAAATATGTAAAGATGATGATGGATATAATTGTAAAAGATTTTCACATTCTTTCAAATTTCTATAAAGAGATGAAATAATTTAAATTTAATTAAGTTTAAAATAGTGTTTAAATTAATATTCTTAGAATGAGAAAAATCTAAAGTTTGGAATTACACTATAATATTGTAAAATTAAAGGCATGGGGCATACATCATAACCTTAGTTCTTATCTCAACATAAAGATCCCATAAAACATTGATCTTAAAGCTTTAAAGTTTTATCATTGCTTTCTGGTATTGGTTTACTATTATTTACTATTATTATTTTCACACAGTTAAAATTATACTCTATGAAAACTATCTATATATATAAAAGTCCAGTGACCCTTATGGCCGAACGACCAGAACGACTAGTGGCTATGATGTGCACTCACCACCAGGGGGCAGATGCTCAACGCAGGACCTGTCCCCTGGTAGTCAGTGTGCTCCCACAGTGGGAGCAGCTGCTCAGGGGGCGGGTCCATAGCCTCTGGGTTGACTGGGATGAGTGGTGCACCCACAGCAGGCGGGTGATCCCCGCAGGCCATGTCCCCAACCAGTACATAAATCCATGCACTGGGCTTCTCGTAGTAGTTATAGTACCACACACCAGTGATTTCCAGGTCTTCATTTTCTGGGCAAATGATGGGATTATTCTTTTGTCCCCATTATTGGGGATTAGGGGTATAAAATAGGTTAGCCAGTGAATTTTGAGCAGAATTTGTATATGTTGCTTCTGGTGAGATTTCACTGGCAATGAAAAATTCTCTAGAGTTCATTTTCCCTCTGACACCACAGCTAGCATTGTTAACCGAATGGCTGCTAAGTCAACATTGCTCTTTTTTTTTTTTTTAAATATATTTTATTGATTTTTTTACAGAGAGGAAGGTAGAGAGATAGAGAGTTAGAAACATCTATGAGAGAGAAACATCGATCAGCTGCAACCCAGGCACACGCCCCCGACCGGAATCGAACCCGGGACCCTTCAGTCCGCAAGCTGACGCTCTATCCACTGAGCCAAACCAGTTTGTCAACATTGCTCTTGATGCATATAGAGGGCCAGCAAGAAACAAACCTTTGTTGATTTTGGTCATCACTGTGATTTGGAATTGTTTGTTGCTGCAACACCAATTATATTCTGTTCATGATAGGAAAGCCAGTTCTTGGTTGATTTGAATATTTACCATTTGCTGATCTAATTAGTCCCAGTAACAATTTATGCCAAATGAAACATGAAGAATTCTGATTTCAAATTATTGATTTTTCTTAGCTGTAATCTCAGTGGGAAAAGGTGGTTTGATTAATTTATCCCCTATGACTGATTCTCTGACAAGTTAATTTTACAGCTTCTTATTTTGTAATGTAGATTACATTGCTTTCATACATTTCAGAATTATAATGTGTCTTCTGCATAGCAATATTTCATTTGCAGACTAAATGTTGGTTGGATAAATTAATGACTGCACACCTGTTGCTTTATTTATTAGCTAAGTGACATTTCTTTTAGTTTAATTGTATAGATATCCACAAGTTTATCAGGAATTCTCTATTAACAAATCTCTCATTGATTCATGTGTGAGACTCCCAGGCGTGTATTATTTAAGTGAATATATTCTGTAATATTATTCATAGAAAAATTTGTTTGACACCATGTGACAGTATGTACTCATTTGCTATTTCTGTATATTCTTTAAAACATTAAATATAACTGAAATTTATATTAATATATTTGAATTTCAAATGCATTTGGAAGATCTTGCTTTTTAGGGCAACATTATTATGAATTCTTATGGAGAGCCAATATTTATTTTATGTATATTAATAATTAAGATTTTACATAATAACTTTACTTCGAGTGAAAAATCAGCATCATATTTACCCTATAATTAAACTTAGAATTAGCATTAAATGGATTATATTGTTAAATCAGAGTTGTAGCTATAAGACAATTAATAATTATAAAATATTTCCAATAATTTCTCCTGATAAGAGCTAAGAGTGGTAAAATAATGTAATCTTTATTTTGAGGTTTAAACGTTGGATTCTAGGAATATAAAATTTAAGGTAGAGGCTATATTAGTTGAGTGAAGTTTCTGTAACAAAGAAGCTATAAAAGAAGATTAATATCTTATGAAGTTTGAAGGCTCTGTCCTAGAAAAAGAAACAAAACTGAAAGGAACAGCTCACTGCCCAAAAGAGGCAACCAAAGGCTGTGCCTGTGAATGGGGCCACGTTTCTTTTCAAGAAGTCGATTATAGGTCTTTTGGAAAAGATTTTGATATAAGAACTCGCCTTCAATATTTGTGACTCTGTCATCATACTGACTGAAACGATAAAATGGAAAGTGATAAGCACAAGGGGAAAACCCGTATCAGGCTGGAGTGATATGCCACAGACTTTGACTACACACAGAACCTGTTGACTCTTGACAATAAATTCATAACAGTAGCTCACTAACCTCCCTAATGAGAAAGCTGCCATTAAGGTAGTAAGCCAAAACAAAGAAGAACTGTTGGCTGAATACCTATGAGTGTGGAATAAGAGGTGGAACTTAAAGGTAAGAATGGGCTGTGGTCTAAACAAGGACCAATCACTTGGGACCCATTTTACTAGGATGCATTTACAACACTCTAATCCTAAACACCATTTGCTAAGGCAATACAAAACATTTTAAAAAAAATTGAGGCAGAAGTACCTACTCTCTAAATATTCTAAAAAAGTTTCCCAAAAATGTACCATCCCATAGTATGAGGTTAACAAGGTTGGAAAAGTTTAGGTGTATAACAGCAGGTACTGAGTGCTAAGCCACTAAAAAATTGATTTAATACCCCATAATATAGCAATTAAAATAAGGTAAAATATGATAAATTAAGGAGAAAGCTTATTCTCTTTAAAGCTTTTCCCCCCTTAAAATATTTTTGTCTGATATTAATATTGTTACACTAGCTGTCTGGCTTTATATTTACGTGGTATGTCATTTCTCATTCTTTTTTACAATATATCTGTATAATTATGTTTTAGAACTCTTTTGTAAGTGTCTTAGAGTTTGGGTTTTTAAATTTAGTCCTTAACTTACTTTTCTTAAATTGGAGCATTAAATCAATTTACATTTCATGTACTACTAATGTGTTTAGATTTAAATCTGCCATCTGTATTTATCTTGCTATTTATTTTAAATGTTTAATATTTGTTTTACTCTCCTTTCTTTGCTTTCTTTGTATTATAAAAGTATTTTAAATTACATGTCCTTCCTCAAAAGTTTAGGACTTGTAAGAGGTTTACTACTTTTTTGGGGGGATTATTCTAGAGAGTACTTTTTATACACTTAAAATACTTAAAGTCTGATGTGAAAATATTTTAGCTTCATTTGCATCCCTTCTGACACATTATCATTGCTACACATTTTAATGTCATGTTATTTTTAGGATAACTCACAAGACATTATTATGGCTTTATCCAATTAATACTGCTTATGTTTACCAATGTATTTGCCACACCCACTGACAACCTCATATAAATTGCAGATACCTCTACATATACATTCTTGCTCCTCTTAGTTAATTTTGTAATAGTTAGTAATTTCTAACAAGCCACATAATTGTCTTTTTAAAAAATGATTGTATTATTTATTGTATCTCTTCTCCCAACTAAAATGTAAGTTGTAAATTCAGTGGTTTTGTCACTTGTGTCCGTGAATTTGCTCTCCAAGCACCTGGAACAGTTCCTGCCCCATAGAGTAAGCACAGATTAGGTATATGAGTAAATAATTAATTTATTCCTACATCTCTTATGCTCCATCACATCATCAGTAGCCTCTGTCCTAAGTACACCTGTAGCAGTCCCCTATGTAAAGGTTTGTTGATAGCCTTTCTGATTTTTTTAAACTTTTATCCTGAGAATGTATTTAGAGAGTATAGAATTTGTTGTTTTACATTAAAATGACATCTGGTTTCCACCTCAATTGTTGATCAGTCAGCTCTCAGTCTATGGCCTTCCTTTGTGGTAACCTGTATCTTTCCTCTGACTACTCTAAGAACTTTTCACATTTGATACTCTGAATTCTCATCATGCTGTTTTTTGTATGGATTTCTTTTTAATTATCTTCCTTTTTGGCTTCCTTAGATGTATTCAATCCATGAATTGTCTCTCATCAGTTCTGGAAATTTCTCTGCCATAGTCTCTTCAAATACTGTTTCCTCTCGCTGTTACATTTTTTCTTCTAGGCTTATTATAAACTTTAATTAGCAATGTTTGCCTTCCCTCTGGCTTTCATGTTTCTTTTCTCTGCCTCTGCTAACTCTTATTCCTGTTGGTTCTCTTGACAGTGCCTGGCTTCTCACATGCTTAGTTATGTTTTACTGTGAGCTGCTTAATCCTTAAAAAATTATTTGTGGGAATATTTGAGGCTAAGAATCCTGTATAATAAAAGGGTAATATGCAAATTGACCTTAAGAGTGGAATGACCATTCACTATGACGCTCACTGACCACCAGAAGGAAGACATTCAATGCAGGAGCTGCCCCTTGGTGGTCAGTGC
Organism: Myotis davidii; assembly: GCF_000327345.1. Lineage (NCBI taxonomy): Eukaryota > Metazoa > Chordata > Mammalia > Chiroptera > Vespertilionidae > Myotis > Myotis davidii. The sequence goes on along the minus strand of NW_006383015.1, from coordinate 3,442,670 downwards.
ACTCCCACAAGGGGAGCTCCACTCAGACACAAGCCGGACTGATGGCTGAGAGTGCAGCAGTGGTGGTGGGGAGCGGGCCTAAGCCACAGTCAGACATCCCCCAAGGGCTCCCGGGCTGCCAGAGGGATGTCTGATGGCCAGCTTAGGCCTGATCCCATGGGGAGCGGGCCTAAGCCAGTAGGTGGTGTTCCGCCTATGAGAGGATGCAGGCCATGCTGAGGGAACCTCCCCACCCCTGAATGCACGAATTTTCATGCACTGGGCCTCTAGTCTCTCTATATATAAAAGCCTAAGTGACCATTACAACCGGACTACCAGAACAACTGGTTGACCAATTGCTATGATGCACACTGTCCACCAGGGGGCAGATGCTCAATGAAGCGTCTTGGGGCAGCTCGCCCCTTGGTGGTCAGTGTGCTCCCACAGCCAACTTCCCGCAGCTCCTTCCCCCCAGCTGGCTGGCCCTCCAATAGGCCTCGATCACCAGCCAGGCCGAAAGACCCCACCCATGCACAAATTCATGCACCGGGCCTTTAGTGAATATATAATCCTTCAGAGAATTGCTTTTGCTACTTCTCTGAAAGAAGTTTATGCTAAAGACATGGCTCCATGTCTTTTTTTGTCTGCTCAGTTGATGTGAAATTTGATTGCACATCTTTGCTAGTGTTAATTCAGGGATCTCTTTCTTCCAAGCTTTTCTCTGGGCCAAGGCATCTTTTCTTCACTACAGCCTCCGGGGCTGTAGTGAAGTGGGGGTGAACTTATTTCTGGGTCACCTGAGCCATCTGAGGATACAGATTTATAGTTGAGAATTTGATTTTCCACTCTGGTTGGAAACTGAGCTTTGCTTTCTTTCTCTCTTCCCACTCTAGCTCATTCCCTAACCCACTGCACAGGAAGCCAGTGATAATGGAAGCTTGAGTTCCCCAAGTTTGAAAAATATTGTGGAGAAAGTGAACTGTAATGCTTTACTAATTACTCTGGTTTCTGTCTTTGCTTTTGTTAGGTTTTGTGAGATATGTATACACATGCAAATACAAATAATATATCATCATCATCATCATATTAAATATTTTTCAGCTAGAGATTCCCTCTGACAACTTAATCAGCCACTACATCTCTGTTTTACTGCTCTCTAGAAATAATTTCAAAGCAATGGGGAATGTTAGGGATTGTTCATTGAAAAAAAATCTCCGAAAATTGCTTAGTGTTCAGAGGTGCGGCCGAAGAAGGGAGAGGGAAGACACAGTTATGTGATCTGAATCTAGTTCATTTTCACACTATGACTAGACACACTTTTTACTATATTTATTAATATTTTTGGTGACTTAAAATGAAATTTTGGTACTCATAAGCTTTCAGACACAACTTCATGCTTATTTGTAAAACAGTGTTGCCCATTTAAAAAAAACTATGGTCCTTTCTGGATTTTATGGATAGCATGAAATAAATAGATCTTTCTCCAAAGATCAATTACAAATTAACCTATACTTAAAAAAACTGTTTTTAAAATATGTTATTATTGATTTTAGGGAGAGAGAGGAAGGGAAATGGATAGAGAGATACAAGCATCAATCAGCTGTCTCCCAGTCCCCCCTCAAAACCTGAGCATGTGCCCTGAGCAGGAATCGAACCATGACCTGGTTCATGGGTCAGATGCTCAACCAATGAGCAGCACCAACCAGGATCACCTATACTTACAAAAACACAAAAACTGTTATGGTTTCACTTTGTTAGCCTGTATTTTGTAATTAATTAGGAGTTTATTTTTTGTAGATTAACTTTTTTGTTTTCCTTACAAAGAGTTAGCCATTTGTACAAAGCAATTTTAAAATGCAAATATTTTGTTACTCTTGGAATTCTGCCCATATCATGTTAATTTGGCTTATTTATGGACTGTATATCTCTATATTATGTAACTACTAGAGGCCTGATGCACAAAATTCATGCAAGAGTAGGCCTTCCTTCCCCCTGCTGCTGGCACTGGTTTGCCTCTGACACCCGGGATCCAGGCTTCCCTCCCGCACCCGGGACCTGGGCACACCTCAGGCCACTGGCACCTGGGACCTGAGCTTCCCTCCAGCCACTGCCAGGTACCTAAGACCCGGGCTTCCCTCGCAGCCCCGGCTTCATTCAGAAGGACATCCGGTCTAATAAGAATAGTACACTTTTATTTATTATAGATAACCTCCCCGTTATTAAATATTCTAATTTTACACATTTAAATTATATTTTTTAAAATAAATCTTATCCTTATTTTTTACAATTATTATATTTAAAAATAGCTTTTGATTACAACTCAATTTTCACTTAATTATGGGTATATCTTTAGTGCATAGTGATTTATACAAATGCCATATTATAAGAATGTCTTATAATAAACAACTTTAAAAGAAGATATCCATTTGATCAAGAGGAAAATTAATTTTACTTAATATATTAGAATAGGATAATAAGAGAAGTTATTTGAAATGTTAAACAAGCAAGTCTATATACCTTAAATGTGAAAGTCAAAGTTTGTGACATTTTTTCTTTAGTTTATGTATTCATTTATGTAGAGCCAATAAGTTTGATCTCTTTATTTCTTGATTTCTCATACAATTGATTCCTGCTCTGATTGTAACATCAGGGTCATAGATCTTGCTCAGCCGAAATGAACCAATCAACATTAAATTGATACAGTTACTCATAAATATCCTGCTTGGACCTGCGAACATTGGACTTGGGGAAACAAATTTACTGAATTTTGAGCCCTGGTAATTTCCCTTATGCACATATAGGCTTTGCTGGAAACAAAATATGTGTTTCTTACTGTACTTTATTCATCTCAAGTTGTGGGTTTCTAAAATTATTGAGAACAATACTATCTCTAAACTCTCTTATTAATTTTATAATAAGCATCTTTTATCTATAGCATTTGAGCCCTCTTATTTGATATTCTAAATTCTTACCACTGTAAAACACTATTATTCAGAAGTTCACTATCCTTGAAATGGCTGGACTTTGAATTGCAGTCTATATAAAACTCAATCTTATATAGCAACTAACTTATG
>NW_006383015.1:3436244-3438510 GCF_000327345.1 Myotis davidii | reverse complement strand
CAAGTTGGCAAATTATTGTTAGCAATTAGCAATTAATTCTTTAAAGTTGTTTTAATTGTTTCATATCATAAAACATCAAATCAATTATTTTTTCTTCTTTCAGTACCCATCATAAATTTACAACATGGTGCATAAATATTGGGTTACAACAAAATGACCTAGGAGGTCTACATGTTTAAGAATATTTCATAAATATACTTAAAAAAGAGAAAGTATCACTAAATGAAAAAGTACTTTCTGGTGCATGTTTCAGAAGCACTTTTATTCAAGGCTTTTTAATGAATAGAACTTGAGCGAACATCTGCTTAGACTCTCATTTAAAACAAATGGGTTTTACTTTCCTTGGGAATATAATAGTCTTTAGAATAATCTATAGAAAGAAAAGCTAGCAGGAGGAGGTGAGGGTGAGATGTATGAAGGGAGTAACAAAAAAAAAAAGACTCATGGACACAGACAACAGTATGGTGGTTGTCTGAGGGAAGGGGTGAAGTGGGAGGTAGAAGAAGGTAAAGTGGATAAATGCTGATAGAAGATTTGGCTTTGAGTGATGGGCGCTCTGCTCAGAGGATGGGGTTGAAATGTTTTCTCTGTGTGCAGACCAGCACAGTCCATTACGACAAGGAAATTGAAAATAGTCAAGGGATGGTCTGGTGTGCATCATTCTGGTCCCGGTCATCCTGGTTGTAGGTCATCCTGGTTCTACAGTCAAAAGTCAGGAAATCTCCTCAAGTGGGATGACTGAAGGTTGAAGTCTGTTATCTTCTAAAGTTCCTTCCTAGGATTCTTATACAAATATGCCTTTTGTCTACAAGCTGCGTATTAGTCAGAGTCAGCATTTACAGAAACAATGTCAAAAGAATGGTGGGGAACACACGTGAGCAGCACGCTCTTGTCCAAGGAGCATCAGGCCCAAGAGCAGCTTACCTCAGACCTAAGAGCAGCAGCCTCATGTGGCTTGCTCCTGTCTAAGGAGCAGCAACTGTGTGAATGGCCCGCTTCCCCATCCGAGGAGCAGCAATCATGCGAGCAGTCCGACCTGTCCAAGGAGCAGCAGCTGCACGAGCAGTCTACCTACATCCGAGGAGGAGCAGCTGCGCACAGCCCGCACCCTGCACTAGTCTGAGGAGCAATAGCTGCTCAAGCATCTTGCCCTCATCCAAGCGGCAGCAGCCGCACGAGCAGCCTGCCCAACCTGAGGAACAGCAGTTGCGTGAGCAGCCCGCCCCCATCCGAGGAGCAGCAGCAGCCCACCCCAGTCCGAGGAGCAACAGCCACACGAGCAGACCACCCACGTCCGAGGAGCGGCAGCCCTGGGCAGCACGCACCAGTCCGAGGAGCACAGCCACAACAGCCTGCACCTGTCCAACGAGCAGCAGCCAGGTGAGTGGCCCATCCCTGTCCGAGGAGGAGCAGCCACACATGCAGCTCACTCCCATCCAAAGAGCAGCAGCCGCGCAAGCAGCTCACCCCCGTACGAGGAGCAGCAGACTTGCAATCAACCCGTCCAAGTCCAAGGAGCAGTAGCCCCACAAGCAGCCCACCACATCAGAGGAACAACAGCAGCGTGCAGCCAGCCCCCATCCAAGGATCAGCAGCCACATGAGTAGTCCACCCCAGTTCAAGGAGTAGCAGCTGTGTGTGTAGCTCGCCTCCATCCAAGGAAGAGCAGCCTCGTGATCAGCTCGCCCTCTGTCTGAGGAACCGCACCTGTGTGTGAAGCCTCCCCTCACCAACCAAAGGAGCCACCACATCTGTCAACAGCACCCACCAGAGGAGCTGCTGCCAACTGAGGATTAGCTGCTACCACAACCACCCGAGGAGCAACCACAGCTCAAGGAGCCACTGCCACCCAAGGAGCAGCCCCTGAAAGACTCAAAAACTAGATATGTCGGTAAGATCAAACATGGGTAGACAAAGAAACCCCCAAAGGAAAGAAAAAGAGGACTCACCAGAAAAGCAGCTAAGAGAAACAGAAGCATGCAACATGATGGGAAAAGAATTCAGATTAAGGGTCCTAGAATGCATAAACCAGTTGGAGGAAAAAAATCAACAACTTATGCAAGAATCAAGAAGAAACGGATGAAAAATCAACAACTTATGTAAGAATCAAAAAGAAATGGATGAAAAAATCAACAAATTATGTAAGAACCAAGAAGAAATAAAGAGTGATATAGCTGCAATAAAAAACACCATTGAAAGTTTCAACAGTAGACTAGGAGAAGCAGAGGACTGAATTAGCGAATTAGAAGACAGGGAAACAAAACAC
>NW_006383015.1:3433044-3434512 GCF_000327345.1 Myotis davidii | reverse complement strand
TAGCTAGTCTCACCAAGAAGCAGAGAGAGAGGACCCAAATAAATAAAATCAGAAATGATAGAGGTGAAATAACAACAGACCCCACAGAAATACAGATGACTGTTAAAAAATACTATGGACAACTCTACTCCAACAAACTAGACAACCTGGAGGAAATGGACTTATTCCTAGAAAAATACAACATTCCAAAACCCAATCAGGAAGAAACTAAAAATCTCAATAGGCCAATAACTATGGAAGAAATGGAACATATTAGCATAACAAATATTAGAGTATAAATTCAGATAAAGGATATTAGTTTCTTAAAGTATTAGCATACTGAAGTCCCAGTAGTTTCAGGTATGAAAGGGACAGAAAATGGAGCAGATGGATCCAGGGTCAAGTACTTCCCATTGCTCTGGAACAAATTCTATAGGAGTGACGGTAATTCAGATGACAATGTTCAATGTGGATGTACTGTGGCAACAGGTGTCTCTAGGGCAAGTCAGGATACTGTGGATGGAGTGGTGCCACCATTGTCATTGTAGATGGTGTGGATGCTTGGCACTTGACTAGAAACATTAAGATGCCGTGGTCTTATGGAGAAAGGGATATCTAGATATAGTCAGGCTTTCAGGAACCAGGGAAATGTTTCACCTTTTAAAGGGAGATAGACTTCACTTGAGACAAAAGTATTATTCTAGTTGCACATCTAGAAGCCATGACATAGGTAAGGAAAGACTGCAGATCACTGAACACAGAGGTACCTTGGGAGTTTATATGTCCTAGTGTTTATCAAAATGTGACTTATCATGATACACGGGAGTTCTAGCTATGAATTCAGATCCTTAGTTCTATTCCAGTTGTTAAGACTGAGATGGGATTCAGTAATCTGTATTAAACTGCCTGGAAGTTCGTCATGAAACTTAAAATTTGGGAACACATCTCCAAGCAAGCAAGATATTGAGCTTATGACAGGGCAGTAAATTCTAGGCATTTTATTTTATCTGCTCATTCCCCTGGGCCCAGGGGTTGAGGCCAGTCTTCCTGATCCATAGTCAGTTGTGTGGTATGGGCAGAGTGAAGACTGGGCCTCTGGTTTGAAAGCATTTATACCAGCTGTGGAGGGGACCTGGAACAGGATAGGGCTGAGAAGGGATTACACATCTTTGTTTTCTATAGTAGTTGAATCTATAGTAATAAAAGCATAATATGCTATTTAGACCAGACAGCTGAACAATCTTCTGGACATCCTTCCAGACGACCTTATGGATGACTATGTTATGACACCCACTGGTACCAGGCCAGCCAAGGCGGGTGTGATGTGATTGGTCGGGGCCCAGCCATTGCCCCATGATCACCCTGTAGAGGGAGGCCCAGGCCACATCCCCAGTAGGAGATGTGCAGGAGGCAGCTGATCGATGTTTCTCTCTCATCGATGTTTCTAACTATCTCTCTCCCTTCCTCTCTGTAAAAAATCAATAAAATA
>NW_006383015.1:3432344-3432950 GCF_000327345.1 Myotis davidii | reverse complement strand
ATGATCGGTGGACAGGGCCTCCCTCATGCAGGGGCGTCCATTGTGGAGCCCTGGCTGGGTGGACAGGGCCTACCTCTTTGGGGGGATTTATCGTGGGCTCCCAGACTGTGAGAGGGCACAGGTCAGGCTGAGGGACCCACCGCCCCCATCAGTGCACTGGGCCTCTAGTATATAAATAAAACATGAAAAGATTTTAGCTCCACCATATTCCACTTTGTTTTCCATAACAAGTACTTAAAAATATATTAATGGGTGTAGCTTCATAATCAGCATAAAACAATGTATGTATGAACAAGTAAATACATTACAGGTTTTTGTTTTTAAAAAATATTTTTATTGATTTCAGAGAGGAAGGGAAAGGGAGAAAAAGAGAACATCAATGATGAAAGAGAAACATTGACTGGCTGCCTACTGCGCACCCACTACTGGGGTCTGAGCCAGCAGCCAGGCCCATGTTGCCCGACCAGGAATCAAACCGTAACTGCTTGGTTCATAGGTCGATGCTGAACCACTGAGCCATGCCAGCCAGGCCATATTACAGGTTTTGAGGTCTAACTTCCCTTTGTAAACTATGTGGACATGAAAACCCATTTTATCATAAATAAC